>NW_007577781.1:1030915-1047560 GCF_000690725.1 Stegastes partitus
TCCAGTTTAATGGTAATTGCGGCTCAGAAAGACGAGCAGTAGTGTAAAATAAGACCGAGGAAAGCGGAGGGTCACCCGTACACATTTATCCTTAATGTAAGTTCCAAGGAGACAAGTAGTTAGACTTAATTGCCGCCCACTGAATGAAGCAACGGTATCCTTGACTGAGAAAAAGTAGAGTAGGAAAAGTTGGGTTATAAGTCCTTTTATCAGACGCTCCATCGATGTCCTCAATAATTGGAGTGAAGTTTATTTCAGAGGTCATTAAGCATTACCAAAGTAGGACAGTCATTCACAGTGATGGGATTGCTATTTTTGACGCAGTTTCTACAAAAGCTTCGCCTCCACAGACGGTTGAGTTACATGAGAAAGGGGCAAAAAGGACATAAATGATAATATAAGGCAGATTTTTACTGCTTTGTTACATGACCTGGGCTTGGTGACCTTCTTTGACAGGTTTAACTATATCTTATCTGGTTCATAAATGAATAAAATGCAGGTTTGACAATATCGATGAAGGAGAAAGCACAGATTTAGGAATAGAATATATACATTTTACCTCGTGATAGTCCACCACTAGGGTCACACATGTTCTATGGTACTAAAAGGTGAGGCCTGCCTTTCTGTCTCTGCAGCTTATTCTGCTGCTGCCGAATGTGTGACGCTGCATGCCACTTTAAATGTCCCTATTTTGTAGAAATGGCACAGGTGTCAAGTCATACAGGTAGTGAGTGATAATGCAGACGAACAGAGTGTCGTTAAATGGACCACCCCTGCATACGAAAGATAAAGCACAGTTTTCCTGCTTCCTCCACCGCTGTGATCTAATATTTGTCCATTCAGTCACTTCTTCAATAGCCTCTTTGCATTCTACCTCAAACACCTCTTCTTGTTATGTAGGTTTTTTATAGCCCTCATGTCCTTCTGACCGGTGTTCTGTAATCCATCCAGTACAATGGTCTGTGTGGGGGGGTGATAGCTAGAAAGTGGAAGAAACAGTAATTTAAGATCCGCATTCACAACTCTTGATTCTTAATTTTCTTTTCTTTAAATGGTGATGTGGTGGCCTGGACATTTCCTCAGTTTCTGTCATATCCTGTGTTGTTGCCATTTAAAGCCTGGAAGTCGCGCATGTCAATGGCTCGGCTTCTTTTTCCACACGAAAGAATTAAATCAAGCCGAAATACTATGTCACCGAAACCCCTGTGAGAATGTTCACCACTCTCGCTAAGATCCATGTGAGGTGGGAGTGCATAAGTCAGCAAAGAATGAAGGCCTTGAAAAATGCATTAACTGCCGAAATTGCACTTCATTGCTAGTCAGCAATTTAGTTCAAATCAAGCCACGTCGTTTGTAGCATGTTCTCACCACAAATTACTCCAGAATTTCTGTGCAAATGGACGGAGACCGCTGCTAAAAGGCCTCTGTGCTGTCGTTTAGGTCTGGTTCAAAGCACACCTGCTGTGTTCAGGTCCACCCACAGCTAAGTGGACTATGGGGGGAAATCAGTCGGATTCATCTGGGCAAAACAACTCGGGTTTGAAACCGGCCTAATTTCTAACAACTGACAGAGACGTACTTTTATTGTAATGTAAGGTGCTGCTTATTAGTGCAATGAGTCAGGCAGCCAAAGCTACTGCTGAAGAAGGCAGCGGAGGAGACTTGGTAATGAGGATATTTGTGGTTTCACTGATGTCTGCAGGTTGGTGAATACTGTTTGATCATCTGCAAACATTTTTTTGACATTTCTAACTCACTGAATGAATCTGCAAGCTATTGTTTAGGGAAAACAGCTCAACAGCTCTTCTTTAAATCCAATTGAATGTTGTCCTTTCTGAATCCCTTTAAGCCAAATGATCCTTTGAAAGAAGGCGTTGGGTTAGGGGTAGTAGCGGCTGTGTTTAGTTGTCGGTGTTGCTCTACTTGCAGTGATTGGTTTAGTTGCAGGTATAGCAGTTAGTGAAGTTTCTCTAGCTACAGTGTTTGATAAAACAGCTTTATCTCATTGCAGGTGTTGATGCCATTGGGATGGTTGGTTTAAATATCCACCGCTTGTTTAATTGCAGATGGCTGGTGTAGATGCAGTGGTTGGTATAGTTGCAGTAGTTGCTGTGTTTGGTTGCAAGTGTTGCTTTAATTGCAGAGTCTGGTTTGCAAGTAGACCAGCAAAGTCTGCCATGTCTAGGTTTTACTGGAGTTTCAGTGGCTGGTTTAGATGTTATAGCTGCTATGTTTGGTAGCAAGTGTTTCTGTAGCTGCAGGTTTAGTGTTTTAGAAACTGCTTTTAATATGTGTTGCTAGTTGATTTAGCATGTTCACTTACAGGTGTCACTGTAGATGCAGTGTTTGGTTGGTTTATTTGTTGTCTTTGGTTGCAGGCATTGCTATAGTTGCAGTATTTCTTCAGTAATTCATCTTCAGCTACTTGTTTAGTGGCTTTTGCAACTCATCAATGCTTGTCGTTGCATTAAAAAAATGATAACGGAAATAATGTACAAAATGTTAGGTTATAAATGATCTTGCAATCACCTTTCAGAAAAAGAGATGCAAATGGGAGCCTATGAACTTCTTTTTTATTTTTATTTTTTTTGCAGTATTCAGTTCCCTGTCTTAGCAAAGACAACTGTGATGTCAATCTTAAATCCAGCCCTGCTGCGAGGAGCCCAAAGAGCTACAACTCAATATAAGGTCTAATGAACAACAAGCAAAGAAAAAAAGAAATTGGTAGGGGGGATAAGAGGGAAGAGGGATGGCGCAAGGGAGATGAAAGAAGGAGGGGAAAGAGGGAACACGGGGGGAGATGGAAAAATCAGTCAGTGGCTTGAAATGTGCCCCATGCAGAGTTTGTGATGGACTATTACTACACGGAGAAAGCTTATGCAGCAGGCAGACGCCGAATCGAATCCGACAACCAATGCTACCAATGCAGCTTCCACACAACTGATTCTGTCTTTATCAGCACACTGTGTTCTCCATTCAACTCACAATGACTGAATGGAACAGTATTATTATCGGTTGTCGTAGTATTTCTGAAATGCATTCTTGTTTTTGTCACAGTCTTTTCAGGTTCACAAAGACCAAAGACAACCTTCTGTTGGCAGTACTGATTGTGAGTTCAGAGAAAAATCTCACCATAAAAGCCTCGCCTTTGTTGATGAACCCTGGTGAAATTTGGTGTTCAGTTTATCTAATACAGAAAAGTACATCATGGTTGATGACATAGACTTCCTCAGAGAGCATGTAGAGGATGAGGCCAGCATCTAGTTGCTCTTTAGTCCAATATGTCTTATAGGGTGAGTTGTATGTGCTAAATTAAAGAGAACAACAATCACTCACTTTGCCTGAAGGTTGTAGGAATGTAGGAAAATGTGAAAAATAAGTATCACTTTACGAGGTAAGTTTAGGAGACTGGATACACCCATGAAATCAAAACTAATAGTTTAACCTAATGTATACCCATCCATCCATCCATCCATCATCTATACACCGCTTAATCCTCATTAGGGTCGCAGGGGGGCTGGAGTCTATCCCAGCTGACTTAGGGTGAAGGCAGGGGACACCCTGGACAGGTCACCAGTCTATCACAGGGCTACACTTAGAGACAGACAACCAAGCACACTCACATTCACACCTACAGACAATTTAGAATCACCAATTAACCTCAACATGTTTGTGGACCTTGTGGGAGGAAGCTGGAGAACTCCACGCAGAAAGATCCAGGGTGTCCTCACATGGACGCAAACTGGTGACCTTCTTGCTGCGAGGCAACGGTGCTAACCACTGACCCATTTTGCAGCCCTAATGTATACCTAGTTTTGTTATATAGCATGTACACTGACACACACATTGCCTATGTGTTTGTAGAGCCCCCACCCAACAAACACACATGTAAAAACCCAGTAGCCAGATTATTACTCTTGAGGTGATACGTTTGTTGGCTCCATTAGTGTGCCAGTGTGAAAAAAACATTGGCAGCCTGAAAGCAAACAGCAGGTTATTAACACATTGAAGTGAATCAACATTAGCATGCATTTTTATTTTATGTGCGTACGTCCAGATAATGAGCATCACACTCCTCTTGAAATAATCTGTCTCGATAGAAACTAAATGCTTGACGACTGCTGCACTTCACAAGTTATCGCCTCATGAACATTTCAGTGTCATAGCAGTGAAAGTCAGTGAAAACACTAATGTTATGGCCCAGAAAACCAAAAGATGCTAAAAGAAGTTGAGGGAAACTGCAGAGTCAGATGGTGACACATCTCGCATCACGTCACACAACATCACTATTAATGTTAATGTCTCAAATGTAGCTGCACTTTCACAATTCATCCAAGTACCAGTACTTTTATGTTACTTTCAAAATTCACATTGTTGTCCACCTAAAATATATTGCATTTTTAGTTGTGTAAAGTTGGGTTTCTTGGTAGCCACATGTAAAGAAACTGTGAGGGCATCAGCTTGGTCTGTAGATGTCCTGTCATCACACTGACTCATGCTCAGTTGCCAACTCATGGAAAGTTTTATGCTGCGAGTATTTTACTTTCAGTAACTTTTTCCTCTCACTGAATATCACCACGGCCAGCCCAAACTATACAAACCCTGAAAAATGTAAAAATACAACAAAATCTGAGTTGAGACATCACCCAAAACCGCCTGCTGCACAAATCTCTAAACTGATTTGGAATTAGAATTAGAATTAGAATTAGAATAAAACTTTATTAATCCCTTCCGTACAAGACCTCAGGGGAATTGCTACACCAGAAAAAACCAACACAACACCAACATAAAATCAGCAACAACAACAGCATTCAAAATTCAAAATCAAAATCAGCATTCAGCATTCAAATTCACAATCAAAATCATTCAAAATCAGCAACGACAACAGCACTTTTGATTGATGATTTTTCATTACCTTGGCTAATCTGAGGAGGACAAAGCACGTTGCAATGTGTTACGACCCAGCACTGTAGGTGGATGCAACGAGTAAACAGTTATTGGTGAAGGTAAAGCAATTTATTGATTCGTGACAATCATAAAACGGTGATTATACAAGTAATCAGAGCTAACGGGTGTTGCTAAATCAAAGAACCAAATAAAACCCAAACGAAGACTAACAGAGGAATGAAACTAGCTAAACTAAACCTTTGAGTCCAAACTTAAACCCAATGGCACCACCCACAACAAACAAGAACTAACCAAACAACCAAAACGCACACTCCAGGAAACACAAGACGTAAATCACCACCCTTCAGTGGCTACCAAACACACAGGACACTTGGAGCTTCTTACCGAGCTAACATCTGCCAACAGAGGATACATTTCTGAGTAACCACCCAACAGTGGCAACGAAAAAGTCTTAACACACACGCAAAACACAAAGACAAGAGGCACCAGAGCAAACTGTTCAATCCCGGCCAACCAGAATACAAGGTTGGTTGTAGATTTATAGCCAGATGCTGGAGTCTTGTTGGAGGAGGAAACCAGGTTGTGAACCAGTCAGATGGGTCGGGAGGCGGGCAGAACAAAGCGTTGGAGTTCAGGTTTGAGGCTCCAGGCGAATCAGCTGAAATGAGCGACAGATGGGGTTCTGTAGCGATGCGCTCCAGCCAGCCACAGCTGGGCCCCACACAGGTCAGCTCCCTACACAAAGGCCACAAAAGTCAACCACAGCAAGACGGCACACAGGCACCGAGGTCCGCAACTCAGTGTATCTCATTTAACGGCACACAATTGCACCGTATAGTTCAGGTGCTGGTCAAGGACAGTTTGTCATAAAGAAAGCACTGAGGAGAAGGCAGGCAGACACAAACCCACACAATGAAGGCTCCAAGTTTTTAGATACCTCACGGCATTGTGTGATTTGACATTGTATACGTGGAGCGTTGTGAAATCAACAACCTCCATTTCTTACTGTCAAGCGAAAGAAAGAAAGCACACTTGCTCCGAGTTCTTCTTCAGACTTTTAAGTACCGCGGTTCTCTGAATAACTGTTGACTGAGGAAGATGGGAACTAAAATGTGTAGGTGTTTATTTGCTTCTTCTTCTTCGCACACTGCCACGCCACTGCCGCAGTTTTACGTCTCGAAAACTCCTCTAATTGACGAATGTCCTTTCACTTAAGTCACTTCTCAGCATACCATTAGATTCACTCATGTCACACTGCGGCGTACTTAACCGTGCGGTGTGTGCAGGCGACCTTTGTAGTTCGGCGGTCCTGTTGTTTTCGCGAAGCCGAGCATTGCGAGGATAACGCAGTATACTCATCGCCGCAGTCAGCGCCAGACGAGGACATAAACACATCACTTTATTGCTTTTCAAGTGAAGTATGATTCATTTTACGAGAACCCTCCTGTCACACTCGCTCAGAAACATTATTATTTTTAATGATGTATAGAACAGCCTTGTTTAAGTCGAGGACCTCGTTTTGTGCAAGTTACAGCATGTTTAAGCTCAAGTCTCTTCACATAACGCCGAAACACTCGCAGATAATGAGGTGATGCGCATTGTCACAGCTCCAATATCAACCCATGTGTAGCTGTCAGTGTCAAATCACATAGAAGCTCTTCGGCTACGGCGTAACATTCATAGAATAAATGACTGGGTTATGAAACGTCAATAGATGGATGTTGTGCACAGTGACATCATCTGAAACTTGACAATATGTGCAATCAATGTGTGGTCTGCAGATAAAGATGAGCTGAACTTTACTGAGAGAAGGGTGGAGATTGGAATGATGAAGAGTGTTGCAGGTAGAAGGACACAAGACATAGAAGCATAACTATAATGTATTCAGTTTATTCTATTACATTTAGTGCATGTAATTACAAAAGCAAAAGTTTTTATATTAACCAGCAATGCACAGCATGTCTGACTAACTAGATTGCTGCCTATAGTAGAAACCCTAGAGTGTACAGAAAATGGACATAGTGACCGTGACGTCATGGGTGTTTCGAGGCCTCAAGTTTCAACAGTGTCCCTACAAAACAGTGACAAGAGAATTGTTTTGGTGGAGGGAGGCAAGCACTGTTATTAAAATGGCAAATTCAACAAAAGAATGAAGCAGACCTGCCTTATTGCACAAATCTTAGCAAAAAATTTTCAGTGTATAGGTTGCTGCGTGGAGAGGTTGTTGCTTCCTGTAGTGAAGAGGATTTTAAAAATAGCAACAAGCAGATAGCGGAGACAAGCATGTGAAATGATGGACTTGGAGTTTACATCCTGTGAGTCAGACCAATCACAAGGTAGCCCAGCCTTAATGCAAACCCTGCTCTATTGAGTATTTAATTTGAAAGTTGAGCATAATTTACTAAATGAGCATTATGTTGTGTTCAAAACTTCTTGGAATTAAGGCTACAAACTAGGGATGCACGATATATCAGCGACCACATCGGTATCGGCCGATATTAGTGTTTTTTGTTGTTGTTTTTTTTCTCCAACATATTGGTATCGGTCTGATGAACAAATTTAGACGTGAAAAACCGATGATTGTCTAACATTAGTGCCTTCATCTCTACATTTAATATTGCTGCTTTTTCACAGATGTTTTTACTTAAATGGTCCTGGACTTAAATGCAGGTAAAATATGTTTAAATATGTTTTACTTTTGTTACGTAATAAAGAAGACTATGTGGTCTAATTTGGTATGTGCTTCTATTGAATAGTTTTCACGTTCTCACAGTGCTTACTTATACTCATTTTTCGATGTGAACAAAAATTAAATATCGACATCGATAATATCGGTTATCGTCGATATCAGAAATCTTAACATCGGATATCGGTATCGGCCAGAAATTTTAATATCATGCATCACTACTATAAAGGCATTGGGAAAATGTTGTGTGGAGTGAGAAGTAGTTGACAATAAATGTTCTGTGACAAACGATTCGCGTTTTTGTTATTTAATCAAAACAATATGGACAAATGCTATTTTAAATTTATTTCTTAATCAGTTACCTGCAGTGGGGGGGAAAAAAGGAACCCATTTGACCCGTTCTCTTCATGTTACATTTAGTGACGTTATGTTCCTGTCAGCACTGTTTTCTGGTGTCGGCTGTTCTTAAAAGAAAAACATTTTTGAACTAAAGTCATCTAGAAATTACAAGAACAACAGCTAACTCTAAGCTGATGTAACTTTGCTACTGTGATATTGTTAGTTGATGTAGAGGTAGCGTCAGTATTACTTTTCGTCAGAGTTTGGAAATGATACCTGGAATTTTTCAGAGCAGTTGTAAACATGGTGACTGTACACAAAACTTGGTGTCAAAATGCCAAGAAGGTATAAAATTAAAAATAAGGCTAAAAATCAGCAATTTCCCTGAGGTTTCCACCAAAGGGATCAATAAAGTTCTATTCTATTCTATTCTATTCTATTCTATTCTATTCTATTCTATTCTATTCTCTGTCACAGAGGAAAATTTGACTACATTAGTTTTAGTTTTTGTCGACTTAAACTAACACAAGTCAAACGATTGTATCAGCGCTAAAACTAAATCAACAAAAGGTGACAATACTTAAATGTATTATCAGGTTTGTTGTGTGTCTGTCCTCATGAAAATTATGTTTCTGTCATTTTCCTATTTTTGCAGCACTTGATGTTTTTGCTTAATGTTCATAACAGGAGCATTACGGTTTATGGGAGCTGTTTAGGTGTGCCGTTTTTGTCATTAGGTCTTATTTCTCCTCTCGATATCACTGCATCACAGTAATGGCGCCGTTTGTGGCTTCATATTGCTGTTTTTATGCGTTATATTGCTTATGTAAGAAAATACTATCAAAATGCTGCTTGGGTGAAAGATAATTGAAATTCAAAGAGCACATGGTGCATGTGGGATTGCTGGCTCTATCAGTGTATCTCATTGTGCAGTCTGTTGCAGCATCTTGCAGCGGAGTCTATTAAGAGTCATTTATTTGAGCTGTATGGCAGATTGATGCTAATTGTAGCTCTGAATCCATTTACTGTCAGAGAGCAAGACAGACAGAGAGACAGAGATGGACAGAGACGGTGAGGGAGACAGCCGAGGTTTAACAGTGCCCATTAGACATACTTAAATAGATCACCTAATAATGTGTAGAACTTGTTTCACATTCCAACAAAGTTTGAACGCTGTACTAAACATAGCAAAGTTTTCTGGTTATATCATTGCCAGTATGAACCATTTTGTACAAGGTATGCCCTTTCAAAACTTCTCATATTTGACCTTTGGAATAGTATCGGGAAGAGACGACTGGGGCCGGGAGGGACTTTGTGAGTCACTAAGCAAAATGGCACCTCCCCAGCATCTCACCCAGTAGAGGAGATGAAGGAAGAAAACAAACCGATTTCAAGTTTGCATGGATTTAAAAAAAAAAGAAAAAAAAGAAAAGTCATTTGCCTGACTGTGGTTGTATATTTGCAGTCTAATCAAGCACCTTGAAAAGAAAATGGTAGCCAGAAGGGGAACGAGATCAGGCTGAGAGAATAAAAAAAAAAAAACTGTGTTGTCTATTAGATTTGAATTTGAATGAGCGGCAGTGGTATTATTAGATTTCTGAACTGTGATTTATTCTCTCAAATACTTTCTATCAGTTAAGTCTCTCAAGGTCCTGATGTGCTCCAGAATAGACATAGACAGACAACTCCCGTGTGGTTCTGGAAGAAGACATTAGGTTTCTGCATACGGCAACTCTTTCAGACGTGTGCGGGCGGCGCAGAATATATTCGCCGACATATAAGGAAATGCACACCATAACTGCATCGTAGCTAGCCAGCCTTCAAATGAGCTACTGGCCAGTCAGTGTGCTACCACCTCTCCACTGGAGCAACGTATTTGAGCAGAATTGCTTTCTAAAGAAAATAATTACTGACTTTCAGCATTCATGTCGCAAAGGACCCTCAGCTGGAGCAGCATTAAGACGGCGGTGTGCCTGCTTTAAATAAACTGATAATAACACCTTGGTGGGAACAGTGCTACTTCACTTTTTGCCATAATGGATCTTAAACTGGTTGTATAAATGTAAGTGGTTAAGGTCCTGTATTATTTCCTTTTTGAACAAGTTAATGAAAGCCTTGCATGTCCCAAATGTGTTTTTTATATTTCAGCTTAAAGTACGGCACAGATTTTAACATGTCTGTACATCTCTGGTTTGAATCCTGTTTAAAACAGGCTGTTTCAGTGTCTAAACAGGAAGAAAAAGAAGAAGAAGCAGGAATTGAGCTGTTCAGTTACAATGATAACAGTTCAGCTCTTATCAAAAACATTAAAACGAACACAAAGAAAATCAATTATCCCAGAATAGCGGTAGAATGACTGCAGTCCATCATAAATGTTTCTTGGATGTATTTACGTGGAGCTTTTTGGTATCTGACTGTGACTACAGAAATGCAGATTTGTCTTATTGGATGTGGATATTATTATCATTGAAGTGCATTAGCCTTTTTTTTTTGCCTGTATTTTCATATGGAAGCAGCACAAGGCAGCACATACTGCTTCAGTACCATGTCAATGGCATGGGCAGCTACAGGGTGACTAATCAACAGAATGACAGATATAATAGCAGCATGGTGGCTCCATGGGATCATTTGCCTTTGTGTGGAACATGACTGACAGCTGTCACCAAAGCTGTGCTGTCTCGGTGGTTCCAACGCTTCGCTGTCATTACTGGTGACCACCAGTGATGAAGAGAGAGTCGCCACCAATCAGTCATTTACAAGCCTCATCTTGTGTTTTTTTATTGGTGCAGTTAACGTCCATGTGGAGCCGTTGGTGAAATTCACTTTCAAACAGCAGGCACAAGAACTGGTTAAAGAATCTGTTGCTACAGAGCCAGTTCAATATAGTGACGGGAGCTTTGAGTGTTGTGTTTCCTATAGGGACTGTAGTCTTCTGTAGAGAGTATGTATGCATGTTAGAGTATTGACACAAGATTACAGAGCACACTAACATGATACATTCAGCAGAAGGATAACAATATGATTTATTACCTTCCGAAAAGATTAATTTGCAGTTTCACGACAGCAGAATCGACAAGCCCCAATGATTCCAAGTGGTCTCTAGCACACAGGCTGGAGTTTGACATGTAGAGCTGAGAGCATGCACGAGCGTTGTATCGAACTGAGTCAAGTCGAGTTAGAGCCGCCGGTTCAGAGACGCAAAGGTGAATTTTGTCAGTTGGAAGAACCCCAACCAAAAGGTTCATTTCCTCAAGTGACCAGACCCACAACATGTGCTAGTATTCCATGCTGGGTAAATTGACAAATGGCCAAAAGTCTACACAACACTCCTAATGTGTGATGAAAGAGCGTCAGTATTAATACACAATATAACAAATATGAGATATACAAGCAATCTATGAGGTAAGGCAACTGAAGGTTGTGCATGTTTGCCAATATATGGGCGGCAATTAGCTTGGTAAGGCTACTGTCATTCATTCAGTAATTCAATGCAGACACCATTATATATTCATTTTTAAAGTATAAACAAGTACAAATAAATCACTGTTTTCAGTTTTTAATTCCAGCATTGTCTCCTGACACACATATAACAGTAAATATGGGCAGTAATACAAAGAGTGACCAATCACGAAGAAGAATGAATTCAAATGTTGGGAGTCTTTCATCTCACCATTGTCATTTGGTGTTTTTACTTTATATGAAAGCACATACTTTGTGCTTGGCTTATATTGTCCTTGAATCTCAAAGAACAAGGAGCCAGCTAGAAGCAGCCTTAGCCGCTATTGCTAACATAATCCATGCATATACAGTAATTCTGTTCATTTTGTGGGCCACTCATGCCATGCGTAGATTTCAGGCAGCAATGTATATGTTTTTGTTTTTTTTTAACTACTCCTTCATGTCGTTTGCGACTTCAAGTTGGTAAGACCTGCGATGTGTTGTAACTGAAGAGGGATGGATTGCACTGACAGAAGCACATAGAGAGAGAGAGAGGTCAGGTTTTGACATCTCCATCGATTTTCGTGGTACATATTGGTTAGTCTTTAAATGTAGCACAGTCCGTCATAGTGGAGGTCATTAGCTCTCGGGTGTCAGGAGGTTTGAACACTTGATCAGACCTTGAGCTATGTACATCATTCCAGAGCCATTTGGCCTGAAAACATTTTTATATAGATGTGTCTCTTTACTCAATCTTGCAATTTACAGCCTCTTGGCAGCTCATGTCTACACGCAACTGCTAACGAAGTAGCGTTTATTTTACAAAACTATCTTTAAAAATCAGATGAAGAAGTAACCTGCCTGACTAATTTTAATAGTTATGGGTGTTCTGTGTCCCTGGTTTTGTCTGTCTGCATGTGAATGTGAAAGCATTCTGAATTGTACTATCTTCAGCAGTCATTGGCAGACATCGTGGATCTGTACGCCAGTATGTAGATGCATCAAATCATCCAAATGCCTGAGGCAAGAGATTCCATAATGTGCTGGCAATGAGGATGAATGCTTCTTATTACCTCTCCGAGTTGCATTCTCAGTTAACGATTCGTCCCTAAAGTCAAGACTGCAGGCTGAAAGTCTGCGTCTCTCCTGCACAAAAGGCACTCACAGGCTTTAAACAATAATTGTCTATAAGTACTGTACTCCTGCTGAGAAGCAATTCTGTGTGATGAGGGTTTCTGTGGAGACTGAGATGTTTAAAATTGTCTGACAATCACTTCAGGTTCATCACGTCGTCTATACTGATACATATGTACTCGCGGTCACACTGGAGGCCGACAGCTTTATTATGAAGCCATTTTCTTCTCATTTTTTGGGAGGGCTACGATATAGTTTTTCTTAGAATCTCTACATTGTCACAGTCACTGTCCTCGCCTAAACACCGCCGTGCACAGTGACGGATGTGGCTGCTTTCCAATAAGTTTACCCAGTCCAGAATGCATGGTCAGGTGGTGCCATTAATCTCAGTAAAATCCCTCCTATTGATCTGCTTCACTCGGAGAGAACTGTTTGGGAGAGTGGTAGTGTTCTTGGTAAGCCTACCTCAGGCACTATAAAATATACAGTGACTGTATAATTTGCTGTTAAAGTCACCACATGTGATGTAACATCCCACATTTACACCTAAATCTTCTTACGCTGACATTTAATTATCATCGTACCTCAAACTGTCCAGTAAAATCCTGCATAAGGATTCAGCTGTTTGACTTGGTGGAGTTTAAAGCCAGCTTAGTTTTTTAATGTCCTCTTTTTTGCAAACCCATCAGAATGGTTTTAGAGATAGCATTTAGTAAGTCTGCCATTCCGGTCTGAGCTGAATGCTTCAACCATAATGGGATGGATTGTTATGGAAGTGTTCCACAGTGAATGAATCCTGAAGACTTTGGTGATCCCAGCTTTGGTCCTATGCCACCATAAAGTTTAGGTTTTTGCTTTTAGTGAAATGTATGTACCAACTATTGGGTGGGTTGCAATGGAATCAATCATCACATGTTCTTTGCAGAAATATTTGTGATATTTTTCATAACATTCATCTAAAGACTGGTTGCAGGCCATAGTATGAAATGGCAGGGATGAAGATGCCTGTACGAATAGCCAGTTGCCATAATAGCATGATTATGCAGCACCTAAGCTGCAAGTTTAGTGCAGAACAGCATTTCTTATATATGTATATGAAGGTTCTGAGGACAACACTTTACAAAAAAAACAATTACCTGGGGCTAACAATTATGAGAAAATAGATTTCAAAAGCTGAACTGGAGCACTGAAAATGACAAAGCACAATAATCAAGTCATATTAGTGTCTAAGGAGAAGATACAACTGATTGGGGGATCTTTTCCCCAACTTGAGAAGCCAGAAGATCTCACAAACGTGCTGAAAATCTTGGCATCCAGCTGCTGCAACTATGACTGGACAAAAGGGGAAAAAAATAAATAAATACCTGATAGATGCAACAAAAGTGTAGCTGTCCAGAAGCAGAACCACTAAAGCTGAAAAGCAACCACAAAAGCTGTGATAGCTGCTTATTTGTCAATATACAGTAGACTGTGAAACACAAAACGGTGTATAATAACTACAAACATGTGACGGTAACAGGAGATTATTGTGTTTTTGGTTTGGAAAATGAATCTCAATGAGACGTTACAGCATTTTATGTGCAAAACACGACAGGATGAACTTGAAATATGTCAGACAACATGAGAAACATTCATATGTTTTGATGAAAACACAATTTTCTGACATTTGAATGAAAAATGAAATAAATGACCAAAATATTCCCCTGTGTTTATTATTGTTAATAATACATTCTGAAAAGGTTACAAGCAGCGGGATTTATGTGGCTTAATCTGCCTTATGTAAGTGCTGGGCTGCAGCACCCTGAGGTATGTTTGACAAACACATATGCATTTAAGGGTTCAGATTCTATTCTGCTAATATTCCTGCTGAACAAATGTCCTAAAACCCTTTGGATAATCCTTTCTAGCCATGCATACTGGCATTAATTATAATTTGGTTATTCAAATATGTATTCATAAACATACATTTAATTCCACTTGCATTAACAAATGATCGCTCCAGGCCCCAAACAGACCATCAGAATGGTATCTAGTAATAAACATGTCCGTGTAGATTCTTAGTCATCCAGGTTATGGTAATGCTAAGTGCTACAGCAGATGGCAACTGGACTTGTTTTGGTCCTTGAGGATGAATGGAGGTGAAACTTTCTGGAGAGGAGTGTCAGGGGTGGTAGGTGCTGTAGACTCCTGTTTACAAATGGCTGTTCCAGTTTAACATAGATAGGTTCTGGCAGTCCTCTCTCAAACCACCTGTGGTATTTATAAAGAATGTGTACATTTCTGTGTCCCTTATCCTTTGTTCTTAGGATCTCCTGTATTGAGCCATGTGCTTGTGGCGCTGCACCCTTCTTGCTGCATTGGACTGAATATGCAACATTCCTCATTTAGTTTTTTATATATTTTTAAGGGTATATTAGTTTTGTGGGTCTGAGCTGCACTGGTACGTTGTTTTTGTAACACCAACCAGAATGTGGCTTGTGCAGCTGAGAAGTTTCGAAGGATTTTATCTAGCCCGACCCCTTGACAATTTCAGATGTTTTTAAGTATGTTTTTAAAAAATCCATCCACCCACTATTTATACGCCACTTAATCCTCACTAGGGTTGTGGGGGGGCTGGAGCCTATCCCAGCCGGCTTAAGGCAAAGGCAGGGGACACCCTGGACAGGTCACCAGTCTATCGCAGGGCTACACTTAGAGACAGACAATGAACAATTTAGAATCACCAGTTAACCTCAACATGTTTTTGGACTGTGTGGGAGGAAGCCAGAGAACTTGGAGAGAACTCACACTGCACGGGGAGAACATGCAAACTCCATACAGAAAGATCCCAGTGCCCCCACCAGAACGCGAACCGGCGACCTTCTTGCTGTGAGGCAATGGTGCTAACCACTGATGCACCTTGCAGCCCTTTTAAAATAAATCACAATGTAAAACAGTTTAAGAATATAAAGAGATATAAATGAGACAGTGAGTAAGAAAACACTGATGCAGCATATTGTCCGCACACACGGCTTTGTCTGTTTCCACTGAACTCTGTTTTCACGGATCTACTCTCATGTTGCTGCCTGGACCATCTGTCCACGCTGTAGTCTTCTCAATGTTAACAAAAAGAACTATAAGCGGTACTGTTCTTTGGTTTTGTCGGTCACCTGTTGCACCCACATGCAGTTTACCCATCAACCACAGTGTCCTTATAGTTGCTGAGTCGAACTCCTGCAACAACAAAATATCGACCCTCAAGCAAAGAAGCAGCAGTTCAGTTCAATTTAAATGTTCCTCTCTACCTTGAACTGAACTGTAATCACGTGTGTTTGCTTGTAGACAAACAACAAGTGACGGCTGCTTCAGAAATGTAAACAATCAATGATTGTAATTAGTGGTGATCGGCTGGATCATTAGCTGCTCTGCCTCTGTGGCTCAGCCTCACAGTGGAAGAATTTCTCACCTACAGAACCATGACAGGGACATGACAGTGCACTTTAAGACACTGTTGGACACAAGGACGCCACACAACAGAAATAACTCGATATACAAGAGGCTCTGTTTCACATGGCCTTATTAGCCAAAGAACAGCCTAATTAGAACTGAAAGCTTTCAAATGTAACAGGTGTTATATTAACTGTTGCAACAAGCTCCTGTCCAGAGCGTCGGCTATGGGAAATCTTCCACCCACACTGGAGTAATAATTACAGCGATGATTCCCTCTGGAGCGATGCCTTTAGGTGGCCATAGTTGTTTGTTTTTTTAACTGTATAGACAATAATTTTATGTCCCTACCAATTTAAAAGTGCTGGCGAAAATCATTCAAAGTTATAGTCGGGCATCCACAAAGCGATGACAGTGACATTTATAGTGCACATATGTTAAATATTTTCGGTAGTGGAAACATCTCTTGAGGTCTGACACTATTATTTGCACCACCTTCTACTTTTAACCAGTGTTGCTTGTCACTGTTTGGTGTGAAACTTTGGTGTTGTTGGGTAAGTTGTCTCATGCACTCTGTACAGTGAACCCAGTGTTTCTGTATTTCCAACCAACTCCAAGGTGTGAGAGTTAGATTTAACTCTAGCAAATCCACCAGTGTCACAGTGTCATGTCAAGCTCAACAGTCAAAATTGCTGGAAGTTGGAAGACAAATAT
>NW_007577781.1:1048654-1053571 GCF_000690725.1 Stegastes partitus
AAAACCAAGTCTACACGTTTGTCTCCCTATATTTTAAAGTGGACACATCTATCAAATTTACTTATTTGACAAACTAGGACGGACAAACAGCTACAATCTGAGGGACTTAAGGGACATCCAGGTTGGAAAGGGTTACCAGTTGAGAATTATGACTCTATTTTGTGAATTCAATACCGCATATGTGAGAGTTGGCAGCAGAAAGAAGAGCATCCTAAGTGATGAGCAGAATGTTATTAAAAAGATGACATTACAAAAAAAAAAAAGCTGCAACCCAGTCAGACCAGCCCTCCTGTCACTTGGTGTGCAAATTTATGAGGCCTATTTGATTGGAATGACAATACCGTCGCACATCCTGAGAAATGAGAGCGTGTGTGCTCAGACAGGAAAAAGAAGATACGAAGTGAG
The DNA here is from genome assembly GCF_000690725.1 of Stegastes partitus. Lineage (NCBI taxonomy): Eukaryota > Metazoa > Chordata > Actinopteri > Pomacentridae > Stegastes > Stegastes partitus. The sequence goes on from NW_007577781.1 coordinate 1,049,060, forward strand.
CAAAGTCTACAACTTCCAGAGGTAGAAGAAAAAAGCAAATAAAAAAAAAAAAAAAAAGTTGAGAAAAGAAGAGGTGAGCAGGAAAGAGATTAGAAGTGAAGTTCTCCCAGTTTAATTTACTATCTGCCTTATCCTGTAATGACCCCTCTGCTTTTCTTTGCGCCGTGAGTTCAGTTATGAATATCGGCAGACCTTTAATCACAGCCTCATGTATTCAGCAGCAGATAAGGTTCATCCACCCAGTGTGGTGATAACGGCAGCAGGGCAGGAGCTCACATGAGAAGCTTTAGCTAAACTCTCCAGCTGTAGATTTACTTCACAGTGCAGCTCTGGTGTGGTTAACACCGGCGCCTCAGAGAAGACGGTCTGAATCCTAAAACGGGATGCTGTTTAAGAAATGATGTCCGGCAGTACACACAGCACTAGTCTGACACTGTTTGAGATGATTTAAGGCAACACTTAACCAGCATGGCTGCCTCAACATTCTGTAGAGACACACCATCCCATGTAGTATGTGCTTAGTGGGTCTGCCGTTGGGTTTTCAACAGGAAAAACAGCAGCAATACATTGAAAAAAAGAAAGATATAAGTGTCTACAAGTCTACTTGTTGCTTTTGCAAACAGCAAAGCCCATCAGTCAGCCATGACTCTGAGAGACATTACATTATCCTAACACTGTACATCAGCTTGCAAGACAGGACTCTGGAAATTGTATTACACGGAAGTCAAGATTAACAGACATATAGAATATTTTTGGAGCCATTAGGTCTGTTTGAACGCAAGCTTACAACCATAATAAATAGATGAAAGGTCAAAATTATGACACCCTGCTGCCCGCTCTCTAGTAATGCTAAGGATTCAAGGAACTTTATTCGTCATGCCAGCTCACATTCACATGTTGTGGTACGAAATAAATACTCAGGTCCCGGTTTTTAAGAACAAGCCTAATAAATAATAGGTAGAATAAAAACAAGAGCAAAATATAAGTAAAAATACAGCAATATAAGTGTAAAGACTAGAGAGCCAAAAGTAGTTCTGTTTAGTGCTAAATGTTTGTGTAGCAGTGAGGTAGATAGTGATATTGCACTTGGTAGCACAGTGACTTCAAACTGAGATAACATGCCAGTACATTTTTCTTTTAGCTTTCTAACAACTAAAAACCTTAAGAGCATAACTCTTGCAAACCAGAACAAACAGCAGACTTGCATCTTGTGGCTGTTCTTGTGCCTTTGTTTTAAGGAAAGTAGCTTGTGGTACACAGAGGATGCACCCTAATTGTTTCAATAATCTCAACAGTAATCTCCCAACTTTTGATCTAGTGCCACAAACAGGTAAATATGTTCTTTTACCCAATGAAATCTCAAGATTTTTTAGATGTATAGAGTGACATTTAATTCAAATGGCTGTAAGGCTGTTTGTCCTGATGACTTTCTAATCTTCTGACTTTTAGTTGTGTAATGTTGACATTTGTGACCCATCTGCATGAAATCAGTTGCGTTGCACCTGACGATGTTTGACAGCGATATGGAGCGTAATAATATTTGATGTTACCTACATGTAGAAAACAACTAACTGGACCGATCTAAGTAATAAACCCAAAATCAATATTTTATCATGTGTTAACATAATTTGCGCTGGATCTCAGGTATAGCCCAAGGCACAATGTGACTGATTTCATGCAGACGGGTCACATTTGTAATTTTGGATATATTATTTATTTATTTATTTTTTACTATTCGATAAACTGCAGTGAAATCATTTTTGTATATTCATGCTCCCCTCATAATCATCTGTCAATGACACCTTTAGGTCAATATTTTAACATTTGTAGTACTTTGGTTTGTGACCAAATACCTAAAAAAAAATTTTAAATAATAATTAAAAAAAAGAAAAACAAGCATGTATTGCTTCAACCTCAATGACACTGTGCAATGTCTATCTTTTTTTCTTTATTTTTCTTTAATAACCCCATGAACATGTCCATATGTTGTTGTTTTTTTTGTTTGTTTTGCTTAGTTTTTTCTAAATACTGAAGACATATAATGAGCAAACTATGCAGTCAACAAAATGGTTTGGCGTTTTTGCCTTAAAACTAAATATAATTATGTGCGTGGAAATAAAATGATTCAGACTTTTAATATGTAACAAACCTAAAGAACCAGTCTCGTCAAGTGTTGGGGCTTTCATAATATTCTTCCTTACATCTGGTTCCCAGTTCACCTGAGTTACTCCAATATTGCAACGTGTAGCATAAAGTAGTAACAGTGTCCAACAGAGTCTTAGGTGAGCTGGTGTGCTTGAGTTTCAGCAAGTGATAGACGAGTGGCTGGAGGAAGAGACAGTAGGAGAGTTGTTGAGTTGCATCTAAGTCATTTTAAGGCAGGAAGAGATTATTTTTAAGGGGGAAAAAAAACAAAAAAAATGTTGCTGGAAAAAATCTGTTTATCAAAACATGTAATTTAGATGAACAGCGATGAGTTCTAGCTGGTTAATCAATCCCTGTAGAGACACTTTAAATGGGAATTTCAGTTGTTTTTTTTTGTTTTGTTTATTTAATGAATGCATTTCTCTGTAATTACATGGGCTGGAGCAATTTGATCCATTTTCTGTTCTCTCTGTTCCCAGTAGTGACTAAAAAGCATGGAAACACCTCTTCTATGTCAATTACATAACAAGAGAACTCTCGTATTAATGGGGTTACTCGGGCCTGTCAAATAGATTTTCACAGCAGCTTTAGTACGACGACATCGCTGCTTTGGTTTGAGCGCCGTGACCCATAATGCACGGTAATGATAAAGATTTCTCGTGATACTGTGGCTTTTCATATTCTCTCTGCCTGTTTGTACTAAATCGAGACAAAGTGGTGTTTTAGATTAGAACACCAAACTGTAAAAGCTTTCATGTGTTGAACGTACAGTGTGATGCTCAAGCGGCGGTACAGAGCGGCATAAAGAAACGCGTGAAAGCAATAGAATCGAAGCAAGTCAAGCCTGGAACTGACATGAATAAAACATGACATATGAATGTGTTCATATAGAACAAAGCAGGCTTCATGATTTGGTTCAGTGTGTCTCGGCTCTATAAATTTCGCTCCTCAGCTGACTCACTCCGCGCTCGTCTCCTTCTCCCACTCACTGCCTCCTCTACGGCACTGACTTCTTCTTCTGTGGTGCTCGGTGAAGACATAAAGATTTAAGTTTTCTGTAGAATCGTGATCATCATGCTATGTTTTTACACNTCAACAGTCAAAATTGCTGGAAGTTGGAAGACAAATATATCTAGTAGGAGATACTGGATTCAGGTTGGATAAGATGCTAACATCCCAACCCTAGTGTAAAGGTCTACAACGAAATCAGCCTCTATGCTGTTAGAAAGGGGATAAGGCTGAAATGAATTCCACCGTATTGTATACATACTCTATCTTAAAGATATGAATTAATGTTACTTCTTTAAAGAATAAGTGTGCCCCTGTAAACACAGAACCCTGATGGTGTTGTTTTATTTGTTCAGAAAACTTTTGAGTAATATAAATGAATAGACTGAAAGAGAACGGAGCTACAGAAGTGAGGTTTGAAGAGGTTATACAACAGGAAGTTTGCCTGTACAGTCGTGACTCGACAATCCAACACTAAATGTAAAACCTTCTTTTATGTCGGATAGCAAGGCTGTCAGATTGTCAAGATGGAGGTCGAGATACAAGGAGGGCTTGATGCTGGAAGGGTCATTTGTTGGTATTTATTGTTTATAGTTGTTATCATAACTAGTAGGGCTGGTACGAATAGCACTTTCTGGTCTCTGGATATTCAGGCCCAATAAATGATGAATATCCGAATATTCGGCGCAGTTGGTTGGGGCGCTCCCCCGGGGTGGAAGTAACTGGAATGCATTGGCTGCTGATGCCAATTTAGCGGTCCCAGTTCTATTTCCACCATCGGTGGTGCCGCCGCCACCATCCATGTTTACTTCCATAAACACTGAGCACGCTCGCTGTGTGACATCATCGTGTCCTCTTCTGCGCATGTGGGACACTTTTGGGTGGTATGAAGTTCACACAGCAGATCACATACAAGTCACATTTAATTGGAGATGTGAACAAACTCGCAAAGAAATCAGATTTCACAAAAAAAATCAGAATTGAGCATTAAGTCCTGCAGTCTGAACGTAGCCAATCTGTTGGATTGTTCAGTCAGTTAATACACTGTTATCCTTATTTGTGACATAAAATGTCATGTCGGAGGCGGAATCCAAGGCTGTCGGTATGTTAAGGCTATTTTTAATGGTTTAATTTTTCCTAAAAACCTGTCGGATAGCAAGGTTTTCAGATTGTTAAGGGTCAGATTATTGAGTCACAACTGTATTTGTAAAATATACAGCAGAAATCTATCACAACTAAAATTTAAATCAATAAGTTAAATGTTCAGAATGTGAAATACCTGAACGTCAAATCTATTTCATGCGCATCCTGTGTTAGACATTTGTCTAATGGTCTCCATCGAAACATCCCAACCAAAGT
>NW_007577781.1:1057431-1060410 GCF_000690725.1 Stegastes partitus
CCAGTCTATCACAGGGCTACACTTAGAGACAGACAACCAAGCACACTCACATTCACACCTACGGACAATTTAGAATCACCAATTAACCTCAACGTGTTTGTGGACTGTGTGGGAGGAAGCCGGAGAACCCGGAGAGAACATGCAAACTACACAAAGAAAGATCCCAGGCGTTCTAACCGGGACGTGAACTGGAGGTCTTCCAGCTGTGAGGCAACGGTGCTAACCACTGACCCACCCTGCAGCCCAGGTCATGTCATATTAATATGCACTTGTCTTATTTAAGAAGAGTTTATGTGAAGAGTTTGTAATTTGTCAAGCAGTTTGCAATATAACCACACACAAAAAAAAGTTTATAAGAGCTGTAACTTTACCAGATTGCAACTGTACCACTGAAGATCATGGCTTTACAGTTATGTCACTCCCCTTGGCTGAGAATGAGACACATTCACATTGACACTGTCCCTTGAAATGCATTTTCAATCAATTTCAAAATCCCATAAGCTCAGAAACTCTTCTATGCTGTTTTACTGCCATGCATACCTGAATGATGAGCCTGTCATTATGTAGATTTATTGGTAACAAATTCCATCAGAAGACTGAAAACGACACTATGTTAGTCCTTCTATCACCACTAGTTTGTAACTCTGTGTTTCTCAGCCCAGAGGTAATTATTTCCTACTAATGAAAAGTCTTTACATGCTAAATTCTAACTTTTTTTTTTTTTTCCAAAAGGACTCAGTGGTTTCCAAAAAGCAGCTGGGCAGTGTCGTTTTAGCAAACTTTTCTCAAACAAGAATAAACTGGGCATTTGTTGGAGACATTTTCTGATGGTGGAATTTGTACTAGTGCAGTGGCCTGCAGAGCCAATATATCACACTTTAAGAAAACGCATGGAAAAAGCATAACACAATACAATGACAACACATCTTCATCTATTTGATCATTTATATGCAGCATGTTCAACAAATGCTGAAACTGCGGAAATGACAACCTAACATGGAAATACAATACAACATTATGTCAGTTCCATCATTATTTCCAACATGTATACAGTTAAAGCAGAAGTTCCCAAATCATTTGAACGCATCGTAATCTTAGTTTATGTAAACTTCTGACTTTGAAGAAAATAATAATAAAAAAAATTCTCTAAATAATTATCTCTCTCATTATTCTGGCATTTAGCAAATAGAAATAGTTTTGGTAATCCTAATTGACCCAAAACAGGAAAAGTTTAGTCTGATTTAAAGCCAGATGGTGAGAAAAAATAAAATAAAATTTGTCTTTTTGGTTTCAACTGCGTGCGTTTTTTCAGCCACGAGCCAATTCATACCATATAAGAGATAAATGTTTATGAATCAATCACAAACAGGCACTTCTACTTTTGATAATTTCACAAAAAAATAGCTGGACACTAGTTTTTTTCAGGGATAAACAGGGGAATTTGTCGGAGCCTATTTTCAGTAGTGGACTTACATACATTTCTTGCTTTAGAATAGTGACCCTGAGAACTAAACGCATGGCAATTTCACAAAACACATGCAAAGAAAAACCCACAAAATGCAGTCGAATTAAGAAAAACCTTTCAGCACCTCCATAAAACCCAACAATTTAGAGTGTTGTTTTTTTTTCTCCCCTCACATTGTAGCATCGAGTCAGCGACTGTTAGAACTAAATGACTCTGAAGACTCCCACAGTCTGAAATGATTCTAAAATGAGAACAAGTTCTTGATTACCTCCTCTAATTACCAGCCTCATTTTGGCGAACACAAAAATTATGACACATTTCGGCATTGTTTTGCCGTGTTAAAACTGCGATTGGGTTTTAGGAGAATGAGATAATTGACGGTAAAATAGAAACACATTATCTCACGTTTTCAATGAAACATGAGGTGATGGCACATCCGCACCAAAAGAACACACGTTGTAGTCATTCAGCGCAACAAAATAGTTTAATGGGGTGTTTTTTTCTTTATACCGCATGGGCTGTAATGTTAAAAGTCTGTCTGTTGCTCCACTGGGGTATGTAAAGACTCAAACTAATTTTCTCTCTCTTTCTTCCTTTAACCTTGTCTCCCTCACCCTTGTGTCTCTCCGAAAATGCGAACGTTTCGGAGCTTACAATGCATCGGCCATGCCCGCGTGAGCCTCTTTGAGAAACTCTAAATTCGTTGCTCATATCAGAGCGTAGACGCTGAGTTTATTAGTAATGCCAGCCTTGTTGTTGTTCAGCGCTGAACGAATAAGAGGCTTGCAGGGGGAGGCTTATCTGTCAGGGTGCACACACACGGGAACACAGACACACGGCACAATGCGGAAACACACAGTCAATACAAAAAAAAAAAAAAAGCCACAACAACAAAAAAATATGTCAACACGGACTCACAAAAAAAAAAAAAAAAAAAAGCCACAAGAGCACGCATGTAAGCGCAGATAGCGACACGACTGTTGACATACGCAGAGCACACGTTAATGAAAGCACGCTCATAAACAGCCGAGCTCTCTTTGGTCATGCTGAAGAGTAAACAGGGGAAAAGTCGGTTTGGGAGTGATTGTGGCCTTGTCTTGTTAGGTGCTGCATGAATAAGAGGCTTGCAGAGGAAAGGCTTATCTGTTTGGCAGCACACACACTTTGGCTCTCTCGCACACAAACACCTATCTACACACTTTTAGAAGCCTTATCGGAGCCGGGGTAGATAACATTGCGAGGCAGAGAGTAAGGAGCGGATCTCACCGTGAAAAGAGCGTGTACCTGGCTCAGGAAGGCGCTCGCACGCATGTGCGTAAGGTTTCCCGGGTCACGGAGCAGATGTTGTGACCTGGAGGACGAGGCAAACGTGACGAACAACAGCGTTTGCTTATTGATGTAAATGCATGAGAACAAAGGCAGGGCTTACACATAGAGAAGAATAGATCACACTCTGATGATAGTGATCTGTTGAAAATGGCAGTGAAAGCTCAGTTTGTTGACTGTAATTGGTT
>NW_007577781.1:1061260-1101495 GCF_000690725.1 Stegastes partitus
GCATACTGAAAATAAATCACACGAACAGACTCGTGTTTAATGTGCAATTGGAACAGTAGCGTACTTGATGACATCACCACCTCCGTGAGGACACCACTTAATGCAGGACTGTTTTATAGGACCACTGGTGAGTAAAGTCATTAACAGTGTCCACCCATGCTTAGTGTGGATGGTTACTTGTTAAATGAGATGTTTGTGTAACAGGGTCAGTGGTGTGTAGTGGTTGTGGGTTAAGCATCTATGTATTATTGTATTAGTAATATATAATAGACAATATATATTTTTATTTTACTGTTGTATATGTATGTTTATTGTTATAACTACACAAAGTTACAACTCTTAGTTGTCGTGGAACCTTTGCTGGGGGGTCCCTGTTGTGTTACACATGTCAACACTGGCCCTGATAGCCTCATTGTTTCAATTGATGTATTTTTTTTTATAGAAAACAACAAAAAAAAAACCATTTGTTTAGTTTTATTATAATGTAAATAACCATTTTTCGTGCTTAAATATCATTGTTGTCCTTTTTTTTAATGTCAAAGTTACTTTATTGTCAGTTCTTCTACATGTGTACACATACAGAGAACTGAAATTGTCTTTGTCTCAGACCCTCACTGAAAGAAAACCACAAGAAAAACACAAAGTTGCAAAAAATGTAAATATACATACTAAAAAATATGTAAGCTAAATATATAATAAGCTAAAAATATACAGTCTAGACCTATAATAAGCTACAAAATATGCAAAAATATACAATCTAAAGCAAACACAAAAGAGAACAGAAGAATCTGCACAAGGCACATATCGGGTCTTTGGTTCATGTGCATTGAAAACAGTGCAAATCAATCTGACAGTGCAGTAAACGAGCTTCTATGTGCTGTAAAGTGGCTTAGTGTCAGGCAGCCCTTGTGCTGCTTTAAGTCCAGTTCAGTTGTAAGTGACCAGAGTTTGTGTATGCAGGGGGACACTTACCCCTACCAGCAAGCCCTTGTGCTGCTTTAAGTCCAGTTCAGTTGTAAGTGACCAGAGTTTGTGTATGCAGGGGGGGGCAAAGGGGGGGAGGAGGGAGGGCAATGAGTTCAGCTTCCTGACAGCCTGGTGGATGAAGCTGTCCGTAAGTCATGTGACCCTGTGATTAAACACTGGGCCCCACTTCCATTAAAATTTGTCTGGAACTGGCTGAGAGGCTTCATATCACTCCTTCATCAGTCTGTCACTTTTATCATCTTTGAAAATTAAAACAACATCCAATATTCACCACACAGTGCCATGATAGAGAATTTACATTCAGTTGAACTACAAAAATGTGATACACACATTAAAAGTCAGCGAGGAATGAAGTTAGCTTTAAGCTTGTGTGTGTGTGTGTGTGTGTGTGTGTGTGTGTGTGTGTGTGTGTGTGTGTGTACTTTAGTATGGATAGAAAGTGTTCCTCAGCCTTATTATTCCAGAACAAAGCTGGCTGTGTCAGGCCTGTCAAAACTGCGGCTGCTAATGAACCTCATACCGTATCCGTAGATGCTTCATGCACTATAGATGACTCAACAGTATAAAAGGCCAACTTAATGTTTAAGTGCCTCACCAATCGAGGTTTTTTTGTTCCCGCGCTTGCAGCCCAACAGATAATGGTTTTATTTCATCGTATTTTTGCTGTTGTTCTTAATCCCTACAGCTGCTGAACACGCCGATGTCGTCGGTCCTAGTGTCGGTTCTGAAGCCGGTTTGTTTCGGTCAGTGGCTGTTTTCAAAAATCCAGTTTCTCATGTTTGCTGTAGCTGGTAAACCAACTATAGTTTCAGCAATGAACTCAGTGTTTTAGCAGTGTATAAAAATCAATGTTTATTTTACTATTTAATGTGTATAACTGTGGCAAAGTTGTCTTTTTATCCCTTTTTTTTTTGAGGCAATGGTTGTACAGCTCAGCGCTCTGTCAGGGGAAGCATAGATGAGTAAACTGCCTACTGGGGACACAATGATGTTAACAGGACACAACAATAGTTTCCTGGACGGCTGCAGGACTCAATTCTCTGTTACAACACTTGTGAAGTTGTTCAGACGGTAAATCCGGCTACACGGTGCAGAAATAGTTCTTTAATCAAGTGAAGAAGCTCTGTGATTTAAACGTAATAAACGTCCAAATAAGTGATTTTAGGTCTCATTCTGAGGACTAGAATTCATGCCGGCACTTGTTTAGGTCGTTTAATGGAAGCACCAATGCGTCGCCCGTTTTAACCGCTAGCCCTTTCCATCCGTCTGTGCTGGCGTATCGTCCGAGATGCTTAAATTACCTCTAGTTTTAGCTTCTGTGTCGAATTTAATGAGGGTGAACTCTCATTAACTCGAGTTCCACAACAGGATGAAAAAGGGCCGACGGGGGATTACTCATTAATCAGCTTTCTGTTTCAGTAATGTGCAGTTTTGCCTTTAAAAAAAATAAAAAATAAAAAAAAATGACAAAGTTAATTTCTTTTGTTGTTTTTGCAGGTTGTTATTAATTAACAGAAAATGTCATAACACTAAAATAATTTAATTGTTCCTCATAGTGTCATGTACCGAGATGAAATCGCTATGGTTACCGAGCAGAATGAAAAAATGTGGTCAGAATGAACTACAAAGAACTTTTGCAGTAAAATCCTTGAATTTTTACTTTTCTTTTTTTTTTATTTCCTGATATAACTTGTGGCGTAATGAGGGTTTTGTGGAGGGGCTGCAAGGTGGAGTGGTGGTTAGCAACGTTACCTCGCAGCAAGAAAGTCGCCGGTTTGCGTCCCGGTGACGACACCCGGTATCTTTCTGCATGGAGATTGCAGTGTGGGTTCTCTCCGGGTTCTCTGGCTTCCTCCCACAAGGTCAAAAAACATGTTGAGGTTAATTGATGATTCTAAGTTGTCCGTAGGTGTGAATGTGAGTGTGCTTGGTTGCATAGATATGCATAATAAAGGCTAGATGTCTTAAGGCGATGTTTTGAACGGGATCACCGGCGGCCATCTTGACACGGGGAAGCTCTCTGGCGGAACCTGTGTTACGTGAAAGAAGGTGAGTGATCTGCACAAACGTAAATACTCTTATCTCGCTGAAATCTTGACGGATTTACAAAAGGTTTGGTTTCTAACAAACATTATTAACGTGGCTACAATTCAATGGCTGTGAGAGTGTAACATAGTTATTTATAAGTGCAGTGTTATAACTACACCTCTGATGTTTATAACAAACCAAACCGTAGAAAATTGAGCAAGTTATGGTAATCTAAAAAGTACATGCACCACTACAACACAATGTTATGGGGGAGTGAGTGGACCGTACCAAGATGGCCGCCAGTGTGACCGTGCGATTCCATTGGCTGGCAGCGCAGACAAGACATCTAGCCTTTATTATAGATATCTATGCTTGGTTGTCTGTCTCTAAGTGTAGCCCTGTGATAGACTGGTGACCTGTTCAGGGTGTCCCCTGCCTTCACCCTAAGTCAGCTGGGATAGACTCCAGCCCTCCGCAACCTTAGTGAGGATTAAGCGATGTATAGATAATGAATGGATGGATGGTTTTGTCGTTGCATTTAATGTAGAGTCAGTGTGACAGTATTCTGAAGGGTAGCACATTGACTTTGTTTGTAATCACATTCTCTATGTTTCAAATTTGGACCCTTCAGCATTATGAATGTGATGCACATTGATGTTTTGAAAGGATGCAAACAAGTACACCATACTGTATAGTGGTTGTGGATGAATAAATGAATTCTAATATGTATATATGTTTAATATTTTAAACATATTCCAAGGATTATGTCAGTCCCAATTTGTAGTATGTTAATCAGCAACTTCATAAGATCCAACTTAAGCACTGCTGCAGCCCGTCATGTGTTTTCCCCTCAACATCCACCATCTCATTATATTTTCCCTATGTAGACGGATGGTCACCCCAAGGGCAGGAATACTGTTAGACTGTGACGATTTTTTTTTTCTTTTCTTTTTTTTTTAATTACTACAGCATCCAGAGTTCTGTTTCCCAAAAGCATCCTAAGGCTAAGATGATCATAAAATCCATGTTATCAGCCTTCTTAAGCTTAAGAAGTGCTTCCCTGGAACATTTCATTTGTGCAGTTCATTTGCCAGTTTCTGCCCTCATGGTCCTTCTCTCCCGTTTTTTTTCTTTTTTTTTTTGTGACTACTCTAATCCTCTTTCCTGGATGATATGCCACTTTCATAATATTCACTTTCCATATCTTATGTTTTACTTTATTGGTTGTGTAATATTCTACAGAATGGCATCCGCAGTAAACCACATGCACATTCAGGGAACTCACGGGCACCGTCGCAGGCTTGATTTTAGGTTTGATATGTGCAGAAGAGAAACGACTGCCTGCGAGAGCAACTAAATTGATCAAAGCTTGCTGTCTTAAGCTGTCTTCGGCCCAGTTACTCCAGCTGTCAAAAGCTGTTGACTGGCTGCACCTTGTGTTTCATTAACATGGCGAGCTACAAAACGTTTGTATGATTATACAACATTAACATGTTGTAATTTTATCTATTTTTATATATAGCAATTGTGTAGTTCAATACGTCGGGTTGCTTTAAAGTTCTGTTGGCGTTGTTGCCTGCTTTAACCCTCTCAGCTCCAAGTGGTTTCTATACTTTTTGCTTCTGTTACTTTTTTATTTATAGTGGCCTCATTTTGCTCTGCAATATAAAGTCCTTCACCTCTATGGAATCAACACAACCATGGACATAAGTAGAGAAAACAACAAAGTGTATTTTATGCAAAATAATGTAACTGATATGCCATAATTCATAAAAAGAAAGAAAACACATGATGGATATTTTTTCGCCCTCAAGTGTCCAGATGGTAGCAAGATTGGAAAAAGTGAAGCCTCCACATACTACAGATATTTAACTGTTAACAAATTCTGCACATCAGCTCTAGGAAGATATTTCACCATGCTGAATGTATCTTCCAGCAACTTGCTGCATTTATTTAATTGCTAAAGTATGTTTTATTTTCCTCTTAACCTATCTTCTCATCTCCAGCCTGCAGTTCAGCTCAAGACTCCCTGCAATTTTGTCATGTGACTGACAGCTGAGTCTCTCATTGATTGTGTGTAGTTTTGAGAAGCACAGAATTGTTAGCTTTTCTTACAGAATCTACTGCAACTTGTTGGTGAAACCTTATGGAACACATGCATGAAATATCCCAACTTCAGGCTTAGATTCAGTTAACTTTCCCAACAGAACCACATGTGACACATGATCAATTCAAGGACTATTGGAAAGCTAAAAATCCAACAATTCTTTCTGGTGATACAGTTTGTTGCTCTGATGAACTGTATAATTTGGTGGTTTTATTTTTATTTATTTTTTACAAGAAAATGTGACTTTTGACCCCGGGGTTTGAGTTTCAGAGGGTTAATAAGCTCCTTATGCAGAGTCTGTATCATAGAAATTACATTTAAATGTTACTAAATTGTTTTCCCAATTATGCCATGCTAAAATCAACAACACTTGCTGAATTATGCTCTAAGTAGATTTACTTTTAAATGAATTAAGCTGCACTGAATTTGTACGAGATGAACAGCGGGCGTACACAGCACAGGACCATCACACCAGAGACCACAGTTTGCAGTGATGTGCTCAGGTTTAGTAAACTAAAGTGCTTTGCTTAGGGAAAGGTTGTGGTGGAAGTCCAATTTCTATTATACAGAAAAAAACCAAGTTGGAGCTTTTATTCGGCAAGTCTTCTGGCATTTCTTTGCATGATTGCGGGGTTCGGAAAAAAAACAAACAAAAAAAACCATCTCTAGTGATCTTAATCTGGTCTTACAATACTTCAATATCTAACACAAGAACGATGACAGGTTCTCTTTAAAATTAGTGAAACTCATCTACACACTACAGCCATCTGAGATTAGGAATTCCAGTTCTTTTCTATTGACATTCTTATAGTGAGTTTTAAGTAAAATTCAGTTGCATCTGTAGTGTAAGAAGCATTTAAGTGCTGCTCTATATGCATTCTAAAACTGTTGTTATTCATAATAACCACTCCTTGTGTTGTATGTATCCTGCAGCGCTACACTTGCTGCGTGTGAACGTTTAAGTAGCAGCACAACTGCTGATCTCGAACCGGTGTGTACTGGGTTAAGTGTTTAGCTTGCTAAATAGCCGGATAGGGACATCTAGTGAGTCCAGAATTGTTTTTTTGTGAACATTTCGGAACAATTACATGCTCTAAATGTTATTTCTGAGGCCATTACGCCTCACTAAGGGGAAATGAATATGTAGGTAATAGATGCAATGGAGAAAAAAAAAAAAAAAAAAAAGATTCCTGAATTGAAGCAGTAAGTCAGTGCTGAGTGTGTGCTTTCCTGACCACTCATCTGTGTGCGAAAGGATTTCAGCCAATATGACCTGCTGCCGTCTGCAATAGCCATAACAGCTAATCAATAGCTTGATCCATAGTGACAGAAGGCTAAAGCTGCACGGCTTATGTTGATACTGACAGTGCCTTTGTGCTCCCATCTACAGCTCTTGCCTCAGTGGATAGACGATGACACAAACACTACCAGGGTTGGGGGATTTTGTAGCTTTAGTGGCAGCCAATTCTATGAAAATACTGTCTGACCCAGTCGAATTCTGGCAAGTGAAGAGAATTAAAAAGATTAACTGTGAAGAGTCCAATCTGACAAGTACAAGTTGTGGAGGAGCAATAATTCCGTGATGTTAAACAGGTTCAAAATGCTCTAAGTGGTTATTTATTGGAAGCTAATGTTCAGAAATGATACCACAAACTGCAAAAGTACCTCACACAACCATACAGTACATCGGATCTTATTGGGGAAATGGTTACTGGACGTCTACCTCTGTGATCACTGATCCAAGTCTCGCTGAGCGGATTTCTATCTGGCCATCCAATTATTTCAGTCTTACCACTGTTTCCAACATGGTCCCCAGATGATCAGACAATCAATGCTCTGATCAGCATCACTGGAAGCCTCCACTTTTACTGGCGTAGAGTGTCAAGAGCATCGGCCGGTGACCGCTTGTGACACTGCGCTTGTTAAGAATAATCCCCTTGTTATAAATTCTATTTTTAAAAAAAAGTAGGTAAGGGTGATTTTGGCTTCAAAAGAATTGGCACAAGATGTAAGAGGGTTTTGAGGAATCTGCTTTCACTCTCATGGTAACAGAGTGGTCACTTCCCAGTGCAATAGGGGCACGTTTTTAAGATAGTATAGTCTGAAAATCTACCTTAAACCAGTGAGCTAATATCGGTCCCATATATCCCCTTGATAACACATATCTCTATATATGTGAGAAGGGATGTGTTCCAAAGGCTAAAACTACAGCTGTATGTTTTCCACAGATCTAGCAGGATTTGTTGAAGCTCATAGGAATACCACAAGTCAATTCTTTTGGTGGATTTTCTTCTACCTGTCAGCTTTGACTGATCAATAACTTGAGTGACCACAGAGGTGGGTTCAGGGGACACGTACCTGGGAGTAGTTAACAGTGTGATTGTCGATAGCCAATCACAACAACTGTTCTTATATTATTATTGCTGAATATCTACCAGCCAATGACAACAGGTCTTGATTGGTGAAATGTCACAGTTGAGGTTGTCAGGTCACTTTGAGAATATCATGTGTTTTGGACTGATAAAATACATGAAAAATAAAATACAACTGATTTCTAAACAAAATTCTCAACTGTATTTGTAAAAAAAACTTCTTACTGTCAATTTGTTAAAATTAAAATATTAAGAACGTTGTGTTTTAAGACATCTTTCCTCAAGATGGGACTCAGGCACCCAAGGTTAGTTGGCGCATTCATAAAACTCATGAAATCGCAGTGTTACTTCATGTCTTTTATTAATTACAGTGAAGATAATCACACATTTATTTCTGGAGATAAGTGAAATAGAAAAGAAACAATTAACAGAGTGACAATATTTAAGCAGAAAATTGTACAAATGCAAAAGAGGAAATGTTATGAATCCATTAATTAAATATAACAAGAGCTGTAAGAATTCAAAAGCAAATGAAGGAAAAACACTGTTCATGTAAAGCAGGTGTTGATGTTACTGTCTAATCATTTGTTCTTAAACATCCATCAGTGTGCCAGCTTTTAATTTAATGGAATTTCATTGCGTTTTACAGTTGTATCTCACAACTATGTCAACTCCTGATTTATGTTCAGTATGAATACCGATAGCTGAATACTATGAACTATCTGCATTGTTTTATTAAGTCTTCTTCTTCTTCTTCTGTCCCAGTGTTCTCAACAAGATAGTGAAACTTAAATCTGAGGTAAGCAATATCTTTTATTTTTTTGGCGTCACTGGACAAAAATTCTATACTAGCCTTTTACCATACTGTAATCCAAGTGGTTCGAGAGGACACTAACTGGACTTCTGCACCTCCCTCTGGCTCTGTTGTTAGACTTTAGAAAATCAAGAGCATGATGGTGAATTTAACCAACCACAGGGCTTCACCTGCATGAGATGGAATAGTCCACTTTAACTGTTGGGTATGGTGGCCCAGTGGAACTGAAGACAGATCATCACTCCTGAGATTAGGGTTCAACTCCTGGATGATCATCTACTGCAGCTTTAATTGCACAAAATGAGGTGACAGATAACTTTTGCAGGCCACAATCTATTTCTATGAACCACGTAAATTAAAACCATACCTTTAGTTAGACTACACAAACTTTAGACAACTTTCCCATCAGGTGGTGCTACGGTACTCAAAGAGAAGTCAGTCTGATGCATCCTCAGGAGACCATGAATGTTTGTATAAACTTTCCTTGCCCTTGCATGATAACAGGAGCTGTTCAGGAATCAACAGGAATTGCATTGGCAAAATCAAAAACAGAATGTATACGATTGCTTTTGCGCCTCAGTTACAGATGCATCTAATCTTCTTATATATTTATCAAGAAACATTGTAAGGTTGATAGAAAGGATGAGTGGCAGATGAATGTAAAACATTTCCCATGAAAATGTGTCTTAAACACTCTACCCACCTCGTTACCCTCGTCCACCACTCCCCAAGAACTGTGCTGGTAGTCAAAGAGCTTCCACTGCATACAACCAAAGCTGCACTCCTTCATTAAGCCTACACAGACTATTTTAAGCCATAAGCCTCATTGAGGATTGTGTGGAAGCCTGCATGATACCTGAGGAGGGACGTGTTTTCAACACCAGGACAATGTGGCTGATGTGGAAGTGATTTCAGTTTAGGTAGCTAGTAGCAGAAATTAGCATACCAAGGTTAAACAGGTAGCATCCAGTGTAGATATAAATATGTAAAACGAACAGTGAAAGCAATAAATCTCTGCACATAGTCAGATAATCATTGATTCACTGGAGGTCAACAATTCTATCAGGCTCCAGACATCCTCCATTGTAGTCATTTTATTCAATGTGGCAGCAAAAAGAGTAAAATTACCATTTATTGCTCTCATAAAACGGTCCTTAACCATAACAACGTGGCACGTCAGGACTGATTATATCACTGAATGGAGACACAAGTTGATGAAAAATTTAATAGGAAAGAGTCTGATTGGACTTTAAATGGTTAACCGATTGTCGATTACCGACGTTTATGAGCTCTCGGCTCACGAATGATTACTGATTTCAGCAGGTGGGTATCCCATCAGCCACCTGACAATGTCTCAATGACTTTAACAGCTGTTAAGGCCTGATCAATAAACCGATTGGCAGCAGCGGTAGCCTGAAGGTTAGATTTTGTCGGTTTATTGTCGTGACCAATCACTCTGCGGCACCGAGCGAACATGTGTAGAAAGAAACGTTTAGCTCAAGTCGCTCCAGAGAGAAACGATGAGATAAGTTGCAAACTAACAGACCAACAACCTCTGCTAACTAGTGCATCACCTAGATTTTAATCAAACAGAAGCATAACCAAAGCAGTGTTTTTGTTATTGTAGCTGACGTCTATTTGCAGTCACTCTGAAGAGCTTTTGCAGAGGACTCAAAAGCTGCTCACATAATTGAATCTCTCCCATTTAACTTCCATCCAACAAATCCATCACGCTGGCCAACACCAATCTAATTCGGCTTTTATTAAAGGATACCACGCAGCTCACTCACTTGCAAGATTCTTCAACCTCTTTTAAAGATAATTCTGCTTTATTTCAATCTGTTTACCATCAGTGTGGATCCTGGAACACCAGGTTTTTTCCATGCGTAGTTTGTGGAGGTGACTTTCTGGAAACAACAGGCAATGGTGGATCACAAGCAGGTTCTGGTTAGCTGTATTATTTGAACACAAACTCCAAAGATGAGGAGATAAATCAAATAGTGAGACAGTGAGACTCGGAGGATGGAGGCAGAGAGACAACAGGTGGTCCTGAAAGACAATCTTCCTTTGGAAACCAGTGCTGCTGCTGCTGCTGCTGCTGCTGACAGAGGAGGAGGACATTTGCTGCAAAGGGAACTACTGATGCGAAACTTGGAAAATCTCCATGTGTCCATGAATAATAGTAATCCCAGCTGTGGAACCAAAACTAATAAATCTACAGCTTTGATAAAGACAGCCATCCAGGATACGGTGTCTGGAATAAGGTAGAAGAAGACCATGCGCTCAGCTCCCCCATACGATAAGGAAAAGCTATTTTACATGCTGGATATCTTGTTTGCTAAGATCTCTCCAACACAAACACACTTAGCAGAAAAAGGCCTCAC
This sequence comes from Stegastes partitus, assembly GCF_000690725.1. Classification (NCBI taxonomy): domain Eukaryota; kingdom Metazoa; phylum Chordata; class Actinopteri; family Pomacentridae; genus Stegastes; species Stegastes partitus. Next base: position 1,071,953 of record NW_007577781.1, read on the forward strand.
TCTTGTAAACAAACTGGTGTGTTCAAATAGATATGAAGGGTGATTAGGTCAGATGGGAAATTGTACAGGGAATCTCGAACGCAGTTGGCAAAATGGATGTTATGGCAACAAAGATCTGCTTAAACGACTGAAATGATTCATGCAAAATTCAAATTTTTTTAGGAGAGTTGCAGAAAGCTTGGACTACTTGCACTAATACTTCCTCAAATTTGTGCAGTGGAGATCTATAATACAAAGTTAGCATGGCATATAGAGCCACGCTTTAATAGGACATAAGTGCGTGATACGTTGATGTGATTGGTTAAGTTGTAATTAGTGATGCCTGATATTAAAATTTCTGGCCGATACCGATTTCCGATATTAAGATTTCTGATATCGCCGATAACCGATATTACCGATGTCGCTATCCAGTTTTTGTTCACACCGAAAAATAAGTAAGCACTGTGAGAACATGAAGACTATTCAAAAGAAGCCCATACTAAATTAGACCACATAGTCTTCTTTATAACAAAAGTAAAACATATTTAAACATATTTTAACATATTTAACGCTCAAGTCCAGAACCATTTAAGTAATATCGCGGGCAGCTGTGGCAGAGCATGTTGTCCTCCAATCACAAGGTTGGCGGTTCAATCCTCCCCCCTCCACAGTCAAAGTGTCCTTGAACCTGAAGTTGCTCCCAATGGCAGGCAGCACCTTGCATGGCAGCTCTGTCGCCATTGGTGTGTGAATGGGTGAATGAGAAACACATTGTAAAGTGCTTTGGATAAAAGCGCTATATAAGTGCAGACCAATATCAAGTGTAGAGATGAAGGCGCGAATGTTAGACAATCATTGGTTTTTCACATTGGCTAAATTTGCTCATTGGACCGATACCAATACTGGAAAAAACACTAATATCGAAGTGGTCACCGATATATTGTGCATCCCCAGTTGTAATAAAAGGTCTTAAATTAGTTGTTTGAAGATTAATGGTAACAATATGAGCCTATTCCTCACTCAACAATCAAAAAAAAAAGGGTAGTCAATTGAGGCTTTACATATAGACTCTAAAATAAATTAAATAATACATATATCTAACTCGTTCCTTTCCCTCTGTTGATATTCCCCTCTGAGTCCAGGGATCCAGACCAAAGACCACCCAGTCTCTGCTTCAATAGACCACCACCACCACGCTTATCAGTGCTCCACAGAAACCCCCATATCTCCAATTTGGTCTTTTACGGCTCTGAGGGCTGATAAGGTTCCCCAGATGTTAGCAGCTCCCCCGTGGACTCCTAACATCTGATATCAACCTATAGTTAAAAACCCTCACATCTGATACTTATAGAAGTGTCATGCCTTGTGATTTGGATGCACGCTGTTGTGTTTTGCCAGACTTAAATCAGTTTGTCCCAAAGGCTTGTTAATTGAAAAAAACAAAACAGTTTTTTAATGTTGATGATGAAACCCATTCACAAACTGTATGGATTAATGCCCTGCTCTCCCTCCTCCCTCCTTCCTGTGTGCAGCAGAGAGTCAGAAGCTTATATCACCCTCTCTCTCTCTTTATCTCTCTCCGAGACTCCATCGTCTTTCACACAGAGAAACAGCCGGACTAGAAGGGGAGATAGATGAAGCTGTAATCTCGGGGAGCTGATATATATTTGGTGTTTCTGTGCTTAGAGTTCCAAATGGGCCAGAGGAGGATGGCGGTCGCACTTGGTCTTCAATTTCTCTCAGGCTGGATGTGCAGAATGAATGACGAGGAGAAGGAGACTCACACAGCCAATCTGGCACATGAGGAAACAGTATTAATGCAGGAAAAACAATGCATGTGTGTGTATACGTGCATGAGTGTAAGTCAGTGGCTCAGGGTGTAGGTAGACTCCCACAGTGCGCCATGCAGGGAATAAAAGCGGTTTTCACACAGCAACTTCCATGCAGCAGGTTTTAAGCTTCGTCAAGTGAGACAGAGTTATGAAAAAGCACCCTGGAAATAAGGTGATGCTTACTTCAAAATAAAAGCATTGGGAATATTCCACTCTACACAAACGTTTTGCAAATAAATAAGAAGAAAAGTAAATAAACTATCATACAATGCTCATTAAAAGTAGACTTTATACAAATTAATAACAAAAAACAGAGCAAAAAAATCTAAACCAATAAAAATATTTGTACACAATTCTGAAAAAGTACATCTTTATCATAGATTTTAAAAACTCAATTCCAGATCATTTTGCTGACTAAATTAAATATTGCATTTGAGACCCTATAGCAATATATGTAGTCCAAATACACCTAGCTAGCTGAAACATTAGGGTTAAGATTACAATATTACATACTTTACCAAATTACCCAACTAATTAACAAAAATATATATACTCCAAATATATGCACTCCAAAATTACTCATAGACTCAGACTGAGCCTGCTAGGCCGAATAAATAGTTGATTCCAAATGGAAGTCACATCTTGTAACAGATTAGCACGCTGGATATATAATTGGAGATCCAACCCAGCACCTGTTTTAAATGCTGACAATAGATGTTTTTTAATTCTTAAATGCACAATGTGGGGATGCAAAACCAGGCTTTACTGGGATTCTTTTACTGAATTTAGTGAGTATTCTAACATAGGAAGTTTGGACTTGTGATAGAAGCATGGATAACAGTTTTCAAGTTCTCTATTGACAGAAACATTCTTATTCTGGAACATTTTAAAAGTGCAACAAGACAGACTGGAAAACAGTTCAAAATGTAGTTTGGTGTCAAAGATAACCTTTAGATTAGGAATTGGTGTATAACTTCAAGTTGTCTTAAGCTACGAGAACAATGGAGCCAACTCAAAGAGATGCTATTGAACTCATTTTGTTGTGAAAATATTGCATAAAAAAGCCATGGGGTGGTTCACAGTATAAATTCTGACCGCTGACAACAACAAGCAAAGCCCATTACACGGCTTCGCAGACAATCATAGAACTAGCATCGCATTCAGTTGCAGCATTTTATTTTATTTTTTTTCAAAATCATTTCTTTTCAGATGTTTTCCCAAGCAGCTGCATTATACCAACATAACCAACCCCACTGAACCACATACTAGATATGAACCTGTAGTTCTGACCAATCAATTAATGTTTAAACTGATTTCATAGAATATGAAAATGTTGTAATATGGAAATTTGGACATATATTTTCTTTTTACAGGTTTTCTCATTAAAATATGTAATGTTTAGGTTTAGCTGTAAATGAAGTAGTAACTATTCTAGCTTTGTAAATAAACAAAAAGCAAATCAAAGCAAAAGCACAACTTTAGGAATTGTACCATATTTTTATTCAGTAGATGATTACATAAACAAGTTGGTTTACTACATGACAGTCTTGCCTGCATAAAGCAGCTTTCACACAGGATGCGGAACCGGAAACACTTTTATTTTTATTGCTTGTGCACGCCGGGAGGTGATCCCGCGCGCTCGCTGGGTGAACTTTGACTCCTGCGCTGTGACGTAGCACCGGTCAGCCAATAGGAAGGAGGCATGTCGTCTGCCTGCTGGAGGAAAACACTTGTTGTGTGTCTGAAGTCACCGAATTATGTGCCACAACTTTGCGGTTGTGACACAGGGAGAAAAGTTTTCTTAATAGCAACGACATTACCTACGGTCAGTGCTATGACATGGCATATGTTTTGAATTGGCGCCATATACATAATATTGAACTGAACGTAACAACGCTGACGTTTATCGCGTTCTAGCTAGGCTAATGCTAACGCTCGCTACCTAGCACTGGACAATTACATCTTCGCTGTTGAAGCTTTAAACTGAAAGCTTCCGGTTTGAGAAGATAGTGACATGACCCCGCTGGAAGTTCTAAAACTCTTCCTATTTTCTTCGTAATCTGCGACTCTCCGGGAGATGTGCGCTGAAACAGGTAAATACTACTTCCTGTGTGAACGCCAATATTTATTTAGTTTTAGTGGATTGCTTAAAAAAATAAAATAAAAAATAAATAAAAATAAAGAAGCAATTAAATGAATGAATCATGTGCAAATGTGAGTAATGACCTGAGCTGTAAACATTGCCTATGTCGCTGCAAAAGAAGCCAGACTTCAACTTTTTTTTTTCTAAGATTATGTATGAGCGTGGTTTTATTTTGAAATCCTCTCCAGGTAGTGGCGCTCCTGTATTTTATCCGGCTTGCCGCTCGTCATGCCGCTGCGCTGTGTGGATTAACAGTGCGGGAGACGCGACCTGCGAGGAGGACCGAGGATCAGCGGGACTGGACCGTTAAGCTTTCGGTGTGAGAGTCACGGGGCGGCTGCTTCACCGGGACGTTACCTGCTCTCCTGTTCTGCTCTGCTCTTTTCTATACCCTGTTTTATTTTATTTTTTTTGTCTCTCTCTCTTTTCTCCTTTACTCCCGACTGCAGAGGAGACGCACAGAGTTAACAGAGGCTGAGCGACGTGAACAGAGACTCGGAGAAAGAGAGAGAGAGAGAGGGAGGGAGAGGGAGTGAAAATCCAAAAATCCTTTATTGAAGGTCCAAACGGAACCAGGAGATGTGGATTGTTTCATAGCCAAGAAAGTCTGCTTTACCCAGTGGATTTCAGAAAGAATGGAATAACTGGACTTTGCCACCCTTTCACCTGGGATATTTTCTATCTTGCGGTGGAATTCTTCCTGTTTCACCTGCCGGAGGTGAAAAAGGAGGAGGAGGGAGGAGGAAAAAAGAAGAAAAAGGTAGAGAGTGAAGGGAGGAGGAGAGGAACGGTTTGGTGAGCTGGGAGAACCGTTCCAGTTTTTTTTTTTTTTTTTCTCCCTTTCCCCCCCTCTCGGATGGGATTCTTCCTTCAAGCCGCGGATGGAGGGATGAAACCGGGAGCGAAGAAGACGGGGGAGAGTGAGAAAGAGAGAGGAGGGAGAAAAAGAGGAGGATGTAGTCGTCGGGCGCTGTGAGAATGCAAAGCGGACGCACCCCTCTGGAAGACAGGATTGAACTATAAACCCAAACGGAATTTACAGCCACCCAAAGGATATTACACACATTTTACCTCGATACGCACATATATGGGGCATATTGTCTTGTCTGGAGCCTATCTGTGTGGAGTTACAACTACCATCACCACTGTCTTTGTAATAATGGGATTTGGAGAGATAATTGCGCCCTGACACTCGGTGAACCAAGGAAACATACACGGAAAGAGGTAAAGTTGAAACTCCTATATATATATCCTCTTTTACGCACCACCTATCTATCTATCTATCTATCTATCTATCTATCTATCTATCTATCTAGACTCCTCATTCCTTGTGCCTGCGTCTGTTGGAGCAGGACAACCATGGTTGTTGGGGGGTAAAAGAGTTATTTCTAGATTTCCTTGCATTGACATTTAGTCTGGATGCTGGAGCGGGGCGGGAGGGAGGCAGAGCGGGTGTATTTTTGAGAGCAGGCAGGGTGGTGGTGGTGATGGTGGTGGTGGGGTGCTGCATGTAGAGAGAAGGTGCTGAAAGAAAAAAAAAAAGCAGCATTGGGAACATTGCAAGGTCAAAAAAATTGCTATAAGTTGGAGAGGCTCCGTGGTTGTGTGTGTGCGCACTGGTCTCCGGTCGGTGGACTCAGCTGTGAGCTACATGTCAGCAGCGGCTCTGCACCCCCTCCGTACATGCGTGTACGCGGGCCAGAGCAGCCAGAAAGAATGGAAAAAAAAAAACTTATGCGTGTGCGCGCTGTGCGTCTCCAGCCACCCGCACTTTAGTGTTTTAAATGTCCATGCAGCGGCTGGTGCGCAAAAAGACGCTGCGCCTCGATTCCCCCGTTTCCCCACCGTCCTCTGTGCGCCACACACTGCACCTGTACCTCAAAAGACGACTGGGGCGGGAAATGGGGTGGGGGTGGTGTGCTCATATGCACAAAATGTATATATATGTATATTGGATTCATCTGTGTGTGTGCGCGTGCGCAATGCAACCCCGGCCGTACACCTTTTTTTCTTGGCACAGAATTAAACTGTGGAGCGATGGAGTGTGTGTGTGTGTGTGTGTGTGTGCGCGCGCAGCGTGCTTGTCAGTTTCAAATGATGATATGGAGTTGCGTGTGCGTGCGTGTGTGCGTGCGTCCGCGTGCCCGCCCTGACATACAACACTGGATATTTGACACCAGTGAATGGAGCAAGAGATAATGGTATCCTGTGCTGTGCATTTGAAATCCAGTTTGGGCACCATAGTGAAAAAAAAAAAAAAAGGGAAGTGCTTTCTGGTGTTTTGCATACACACATGTTGTGGTGCAGTGTATCATGCACGTGTGTGTGTTTATTCAACGAAGAAACCTGAGATTCAGAAAAACTCATCATACACACTGTAGTTGAAGAATTCCGTCTTTGTGCTGCTCCATTATCTCTCTGTTAATGGAAGCGTATTCTGAGCTGTCTTCATGTCAAGAGGACCTCGGTTGCCGTGAACCTCTCGGAGCAAGGCAGCATGATGGATTTTGGGAGCTCTACAATAGAGGAGGGAATCTGTTTAAACTGTAAAAACCATAAGCTTTACACATATTACGTCTTGGGTAGATTCCACTTATACTGAATGTACACATGATGGTCTGTGCCTGCTACACTTTATATGGCTCTTCAGCAGAGATAATTTCAGTTTCATCCCTTTTTACATATATTTTTTTGACAGTATTCAGCAGCTGGGAGGTTTAATTTTGCATTCAGCCTACAGAAAGGAATTGATTTAAAAAAAATGGAAACAGTTGAGGGTTTACTTTCTTTATGAGAGACATACTGCATGGGATATAGGAATACTGTAATAACAATTAAGCACAGGTTATTGTGGGGTAGGCTAGAGTGAAGTTGGTTGCTGAACTGAGCCTATGGAGCATGCTAAATGATGGCCATTGACACAGAGTTCCTTGTGAAGGCTTCCTAAGCAATTTGATAATGATGTAGAGAAAATCAATAGAAATCATCTCATTTTAACCAAACCTTTTGCCAGTGAAGGTCTGCGGAGCTTAATGTGCCGCTAATTTAGAACTGTGATATGTCAACATTCGAAAATTGCCCACTTTCTGTTTTTTTTTTTTCTTCTCTCTCTTCCCCTCCCATGGCTCTATCTCTTGCTGGCTGGGAGTTTCATGAGTTCGTACCGGTACAGTAGCTCGCATTGATTGATCAAGGCAATAAATTTATGCACACGAGCCACTCATGCTGGTGCTAATGGCCCGTGGATATGGAGGCATTATGCAAATGCTTTCCCGGCTCTAGAAAAAGAGTGTGGGTGAACGAGCGAGGCAGAGAAACTGGTGATTTTCAGTCCATTTTAGTTGTGTTTAGCCTCCTATTTACGCCTAAAAGGAGTGGTTTGCCGTGCCATTAGGTTCGGGATGAATGGCAACGCATTTGTGCTCCAGATTGCGTCTTGAGTTTTTTTTTTTTTTTCACCAGGAAATGTAAGACTGGAAAGAAAGAGGTTGTGTTTGAAAGCTATTCCTGACTAGCTTTTTGACATTTGATTTGCTTTGCTGGCATCTGTGTTGAATGAATCAGAACTGTACAGCTTGTAAGCCTCGGCACGGGTTCATGTTTCTCTCTTGATAATGAAAGTTCACTGGATGCCGAAGCACAAACATCTCTCTCATCCTTTATTTTCCTCTTCTCTCTCGTTATTGTTCGCCTCTCTTTCACCCATGCAGCCCTCCCTCCCTCAAACAAAACACGTTGAGCCTTATCTAGCTGTAATGCAGCGGGGTAAAGAGGCTGTAAGGATGGTTCTTTATATTTTATAGGGGCAAGAGGGGGATTTTTATTATGCTAGTCTTTCTTCTTGCCCTCTGTTTATCTCTCTGCAACTTTCCCCCCTCTCTCTTCCTCTCTCTGTTTAGCTGTCTGACAGAGGGCTGCAGGATCCTGCGGAGTGGGTGGTGGAGCTCTAATTCAATTTATTCTACTGCTCAGAAGCAGACAGAGAGAGCAGTGGAGATAGTGAGCGAGAGAGGGAGGGAGAGGGATGGAGACCACAGATGTTAGGGAACATTTCCTATTAGCAGTGGAGAGGCAGGCCTTATATAGGAAGCTGTCCTGACGCTGTGACATCTGCAAGGCTGCTGTGACCGGCCGAAATTCTGTGTGCGCAAAACGAGTGTGTGGTCATTATCAAGGGAGACAACATGGCCTTAAATGCCATCAGAGAGTATGACGAGGGACAACAAACAACAAATCCTCTTCCGTGCTACTCGCCAAAACATCTGCTGACACGCAAATGACTGGCAGCTCCGAGTGAAGCTGTCGCAAGGATACAACTGGCGAAGTCTAAATCCTTACAAGGAAAACAAACAGCTGAGAATCTGCACTGAGAGGAATCTGGCGTGTCGTTAAAATGCTGCATGGAAAATAATTAATTAAAAGACTTCTCATGTGGTCACACAGGGGTTTTCATAAACCACGAGTGCAGGCAAAACCTCAGTGTAGGTTATTGGATTTTAATGTGGCTATCGATGCCATCAGCTGTGGTTGGACGACATGCTGATGTATGTCATTTGTTTTGAATGATTTTTGCAAGAATGGGATGAACTGCTTAATTCGCCACATATTTAATTTACTGCATTATTTATACTGTCATTTATTGATTTTTTTTGACATAACATAGCATCCCCTGGTCCTGGTTCTATCCATATAGCTCACCGATACCACAAGTCTTTGTTTCAACTGGACCTGTAGAAACTTAAACAAACCCTAACATGCATAGATTCATGTTTGTTTTTTTTAAAACATACAGACTTAATCCCAGTGGGACCCAAGCACAGAAAGACCCAAGGATAATTAGACCTTCTGCAAAATGCGGTTAAACCAAACAAACCTTAACAGAGCGAGAACACAGACACCTGTTTGTGTATTTGTTGTTGCTTACAGAGGATAATGTAGTTGTTTTGGATGAATTTCATTAGCGGGCATTCTTTACATGAGTGCAACACAAATTTGGCTGAACTGCAACTTTGTCCTCTTTGTTGACAATTAGCATTGTCCTCTTCAACCAGTGAGTCAGTTTTACCATCTCTGCAAATAACTAGTTTGAATGCTGTCTCTCCAGTTGGACTTAAAATATGAAATTTCATTTCTGTATCTGTAGATATCTGCTGTGGTGTGCCTCAGGGTTTAATATTTGGTCCTCATCTTTTTTTATTTTTTTGAAATTTGTATATGTTTCCACCCAAGTAACCCCAGTTAAAGGCTTTTGTCTTTGATTTTCTTGAAGCTGATGCTAAATGTTAGGAAGCCATAGGCAGCCCGATATAGTGTAGGATGTTTACTGCTTTACTCAACATTTTGGTATTACTTTGATTACCTCGCTGTTTCTGACATATCCAGATCAGCCCTCGAACAGATCTTTTTTACCAGTGTGTCAACTCACCAGACTATTGTGGATTTATTGCCGTTAACCTCTTAGATGACCACAATCTGCTACACAAGTTAGTTTACAAAATATAACTATAAATGAAAGCAAGATTTACCAGTTATGTTTTTTGACTACATGAAATGTTGCTTATCACACGTGACTTCCAAAATACAATCACGTGTTCTTTAAAGTCAGCATTTACACAGTAGTATTTTACAAGCTATTGCTGTGCTGGCACACTGAAACTAGTGCCACAATAGTGTCAAGTTACTCTAAATAGATAGCCTGTCTCTGCCAAGTCAGGATTAGTCCTTGGCTGGCTGGTAGCTTTAGTTAAGTTCCTGCTTAAAATCCACTACCAAGCCTTTAATTATAGTAGAATAGATTTGTTTTGTTGTTGGTAATGTTTGAGTGGCATTTTCTTGGAAATTCAGCTCATCGGTTTTGTGACTGCAGCTGCAACAAACCATCTTTGTAAGTGGTAAATAGATGGAATTTTGTTCAGTCAAAGATGGTCACTTTAAATGTCTCTGTTGCTTCCTTTCTTTTTTTTTTTCTCCTCTCTGTAAGTTAAATTACTCTCACATCCACTTGATCCCTCCACCCCTCTTCCTTCCACACACCTGCTGCTTCACAATCAGCCGTGACGTGTCTGACACTGCATCCTGCTTTAGGAAGCCGGTGGGGAGCATGTTGGAGTGTGTCTGTGTGTGTCTGCGTGATGGTGTGAGCGAGAGGCACGGGTGACATGACAGATGTGAGACATGTTGGCCGATAATGAGCTGTGTGCAGTGCAGATAACTGTGTATGAACGTTACACAATGCAGACAGACTTCTGGCTCCGTGCCTGCTGCCCCACCACCCAGCCTGTCGGCCTGCGTAACTCTCAATCTATACATTATGGCAATTGACACATGTGCAGAAAGAATGTTCAGAGCTGATGAAGCAGACTTGCCATGCCAGCCTCAGTGTCATGAAAGGGAAAAAAGAAACAAGAAATAAAAGAAGAATATCTCAATTAAATCTGTGCCTTCTGGATTTCTGGTTTGTGCTTCTATAAACAAAGCTTACTGTCTCTCTTCACATAATTTTTCAAGTGCAGATTATCACAGCTCACCAAATCGTAACTATTACTTCTTTGACTGTTATATTTTAGTATTTTTTGTGGACCAAAGAGGTACCACAGTCATTGATCAGATCTATTAGTTTACATGTAAAACAAGTCAGTCATCTAGGTGTCAAAATAATTAGTGACTGATAAGCTACAAAAATGTAAAATAAAAACCAAAACCTAAGCATTACTGTTGTTTTGTAATACATAAAAGTATCTTATATTGCACCGTTTACCTTTATTAGTACATTAAAACTTTTGTACTTGACAGATCAACCTTGAATTTGGTGCCAGGAAGTACAGACTCTTTAGATATTTAAATTAAATAATTTAGTGTATATCAGATCAGACGAGATCGGGCGTATTCAGGCTGGTATGGCCGTAATACTGGTGACCTGTCCAGGGTGTCCCCTGCCTTCGCCCTAAGTCGGCTGGGATAGACTCCAGCCCCCCCGCGACCCTAGTGAGGATTAAGTGGTGTATAGATAATGGATGGATGGATGGAATTTAATGTTTTTGCATTAAATGATAAAATTGACTATTTAAGCAATTGGTCATGGTTTTGTTGTATGATATTAAGCATGAAATAGAGAAATATAAACTCAGACCGAAATAGGCCCAGAGCAACTGCTTACCTAACGAAGTTAAAGTCAGAATTTTCTGTTCCAAACTTTGAATGAACTCCATTAGTGGGCATTCTTCAAATGAGTGCAACAGGAATCGGACTTAATTGCAGCTTTGTCCTCTTTGTTGCCAAATAGCATTGTCCTCTTCAACCAGTGAGTCAGTTTTACCATCTCTGCAAATAACTGGTTTGGAGAAATCAGCTATGGTGTGCCTCAGGGATTGGTGTTGGGTCCTCATGTTTTTTTATTTGTATATGCTTCCACCGAAGTAACCCAAGTTAAAGGTTTTTGTCTTTGTTACATAAATATAAAATCAGAGCTGCTTACCTACCGGGGTTAAAGTCAGAATTGTCTTTTCCAAACTTCATCAGTAATCTCACAATCCATTAGATTTATTCCGTGACTCTCTCTGGAACCTCTTAACATGACTGCTGGGGCATTAAATTACTGTACATGTGTTTGAAAATGAAACTGAGTTTAAAATTTAAGCTGGAAAAATGCCCCAAAATGGACGAATGTTAATCTGTATTGTCTTTCATAAAACCCAGAGAGGATTGATAGTTGTTGTAACGCGACTATTCCACATTTTCTGTGTGGAGAAAGGCATACTTGCTGCTTTGAGCTCTCACTCAGCAGGCTGCATCGTTTCAAAGGAGTTTGTGCTGCAGGTTACAGAGCAGCTTTCATGGTCACTTGATGTTTATCTTGCCAACCCAAACTCCCAACCTGTGTTTAATCCTCACTGTAGCTTCACCGACCGGATTCTGGTTTGTTCTCCGTCTCTAAGCTGCATTTTTAACCCGAATGCCTGCAGCATGTTGCCTTTATAAACCTGATGCGTTTGACAGTGTTAGACGTACATTAGTCAGTGACTGATCAGTTGCATGTTGACTCCGTAAATATACTTATTTGCATGTGTCATCTCGATTCAAAGAAACGTTTAGGACTAAAAGGAATTCTTCATTTTTCCCTTCCCGCACAAGCTTTTGAGCCTGTGCAGAGCCCGTTTTCACTGTCAACACAGGACTAATTATAAATAATGCAACACAGTTATCACCAGGGAATTCTACCAGACGTGGCACTCAATCTATGAAACTGGCCCACACTCCATAAAACACCGCTTTAGATTAACACAATCCAACAGTACAGTAGCTCTTGTGAACAAACCCCACGAGTAAAATGTGTGAAGCATTTTTTTCATAAATCAGGAGATGCTTTGTAGTACTTAAAAAAAACATTGTGAAATTCCCTTTGTAGACAGCAGTAGCAGGATCAGACCAGGGCATGATCCTTTTTAAACCACCCTTACATGAGTGTGATAACATTATCTGAACTGTAGCACGCTGAATGTGATGTTTGGTGTAAATTCAGTCAGATACTAGCAGCGCTTCGTGACTTCCCATGTAGGATTTACAGTCTCCATCCTTACCGTCCGCCGCCTACAGAACAGCTGACAGACTTGCTGAGTTTGTGCAACTCTAGACGCCTGTGAGTCGTCAGCCTCTGATAGCGAAACACTCTGACAATGTGTGCGGTCTGTGTTTTCTGCAGAGCTGCATTTGTATGTTGTGCCCGAATGACATGTCACGTCCATGATAAGGATGTCCGTCCAGTTGTCTCTCACACACACAAAACAAAACAAGTTGCTTCCATTTTAACTCTAGGACATCATTCATCCACAGAATATGAACAAACAAGGATTCCTTAACAAATCCACAAAGCTAACACTAGAGAGCACATGTTGACGCTACGCTGAAAAAAGCACAGTAGAATAGTATAAAGAGGTTACTTAACCTACAGCTCTGTCTCCTCTTCTGTGTTGCTGCTTAAAGCTGACCGTAAAGCCAACTCTTACATTATGCAGCACTGCATTGGTGGACCATGTCTAGGTGCGATTTTTGCACGTGCAGCCTATGTGTGTGTGTTTGTATCCCTTTAGAAGATCCTGCTCTGGGCCATTTCCATAAATAACAGTACATTCTCAGTCAACATGTCAGTTTCAATAAGAGTTAAAAACAATAAAGACCACCCCTGGCTTCTCAAGACCCTGACTGTAATATTTGGAGCATTCAAATAATGAATTAAGAGCTATATGTCGTACATCAGTCAGGTTTAGTCATTCATTATACATAACACACATGGGAATCATCATGTCAGCTTTAGTTTAGATATAGGACTGGATGGACAGTACATGAGGAAACCTGAACATTGGGGGAAAATGGGTCACTGCAGCGGCAGAGACATCCTATAGACGAGAATAGCAGAAATAAAGTAAACAATAGAGAGACGATTACATCAAAAGAACATGACGACAATGTCTTTTGTTGTCTTCACACTAAATTTATGATAGAAAAAAAACAATAGGTGGTGAAGTGCAGGCTCACACTTTCAAGTGCATGTGCTGGTGTTCACGTGTATGTTGTATGAACAATGCAGGTGAGACAATGTATACAATAGAAAGGGCCACAGTTTCTATATTGTTCATTGGAGGATAATGCAAATACTCTTTAATTAAAAATGGGCATCAGCACTGTCAACCAGGTATTGTTCCATACTAATATGATGCACTGAAGTACATACTACACCAATACTATGTGCTGCATTTTTTATTTTTTGTTTTAGCAATTTAGCCTGACCATATACAGTATATTTGATTGTTTACATCTTGTGAAATCAGTGGTTTTGTTTTAGTAAAAATGTTTAAGCATCATGGATAGCTACAGTATGCAGCTGCACTTTGGAGACATTTCAGGACCACGGAGAGCTTCACATGTAGCAGCTCATTAAAGTGGACGTTTCAGCACCATGGAGAGCTCAGAATACAGCCTCTCACAGGAGAACATGTGTAAGGGACCATGGACAGTTCCACTTTACACCTAGAAGTTGAATTAGACCTTTCAGAACCATGGACAGCTCAATATTCATGTTGAACTGGACATTTCAGCACCATGGACAGCTCAGTGTGCTGCAAGTCTTTTAAGTTGAAACTTCAGCACCATGGACATTACCAACGACCGGCATGACGTCAAATCCAAGATGCAAAATCCAAGTTTGGCCTTACAGTCAAACAATTTACACTTGTTCATTTCCTAGCTATGTTGACACCACATGAGCTGTAACAATAATTGTGTCATAGATCTCTTTGCAATTCAACGGGTTGTTTTCACTGTAAAGTTGGAGTCTTGTGTTTCCCACCACCAGCCGCCTCAGGATGTAACATTTTGTACCGCATTGATTATTTAATCTGAGGCGATTGATTTAATGTACATGCTCCATCAAACAGTTCACCGTGTATTGTTGCAGTGCTAAGTGAACTATTGCACTCCTGCTGATGTATGTCTTCAAAAGCTATTGCTCTCTGTCTGTATGACACTATTGAACTGCTGCACACAGCCTGACTGACAGCCTGTAGACCTTGAGCACATGGTTGAAAAACTACTGGAAGCGTTTCATGGTTTACTATGGATGTGTTGGTGCTACAGTCATGCAGATGTTAACAAGTGCTGTACAGTGTCTCAGAAATACTGGAGGGGACTTGTCTTCATGGTTCACAGTATGGATATACCTCAAGGTGTGTGCATATCTGGCTCTCATCACTTCAGTCTCATGGAATCCAGTGAAAACATCCACATATGCTCAGTTACAGGCCCATGTAGGTACCAAACAGTGTCGACAACTGAGAGAAATACAAAAGAATTTATTCCATTTTGCTGATAGTCATCACCAACATAATCATTGGTCATCAAAGTCAAAAAACACTGCTTGTAAATGGGAGGCTTTGTGTCATTCTAATTGCTTTAATCGCGATCCAATCACCAGGATGTGGGGGTCAGCGGTGATGAACGGTGTTGTTTTTTTGGAGCAACAGAGGGACCGAAAACTGAGTAGATTAAACGGTGCATTTAATTAAGAGGCTTGGGATCAGGAAGTCAGAGATCAGTGTAGGCCCATGCCAGCAATAGCTACATTTAGCCTAGCTTGTTAGTGCGTGCCATCTGTTCAAAGATTAACGCTACACAGCAGGCGCTAGCTATGGCCACATATGACTATACGCTGTTTGGATGGCCGTTCAGTCGCCTTCATTCCCTCGGGAGCTCCAGTTGGGTCCAGTGATCCTAAAGGGTCACTGTTATGGTGCACCAGTTTTAAAACAACAATGCAGGCTGTGGCGCTTTGTAGCGTGAGCGGACATGTTATATCACCTCCACGGGTGTCGCTTCCACCTTCCAGACTGTGGCTATGAAGTGTCTCATTAAACTCGCCATATGCTGACCCTAAATTAACTCTCGTAATAACAGCTAGAGAGCTGAGTGTAAAAATAAAAAGGGAATCTATCTTTTAGCATGATTCTTGTAATCCTCGTGTAAAAAATTATCACCATATGTGCTGGTGCTGGACTCCGTGTTCTGAGGCTTCCAGACGTGACAGAACTGGAGCTTTTATTTGTGGTTTTCTGCCTTTTAACCAAACATAATAATCAGCCAGCAGTCACTGTGCTGAAAACAGGAATAATGCTCTCATGGATACACTTCCTCGTGCACTGGGAACTGTTTTGTGGTTTTATTTTCACATTTACACATCGTATCAATAACGAATAAGAACTGCTTTTAGTTCAGGTTTATTCATTTGCTTTACAAACAGTAATGACTTCCAAATCACTGCAACCCACTTAGCTAACTTTTGCACCGTACACTATAAATAGCAGGCAGCTAATCCTAGCTGTTGGCTGTGTTTGTATTTATTTATTTTTTTACTCTGTCTACTTGGCACTAACCTGAGCTCAGCAAGCTGCTACCCTAGAACAAACACTCCAAAAAATCTGATGACTTGATATATTTGGCTGAGGGATATGGATGTGGTTAGAGGCAGCTGCCAGAAACTTAGGGGACACTGAGCAACACAGATAATTATTTTGAAGAAAAACAACCCAGTGCTGGGGTACAGTACAGCGAGACTCAAGAAGCAGGTCAATAGGAAGGATCGAGCTGCTTGTTTGAATTAAATCAGAAATAATTGCTGCGACATACCCACAGGTAAGAGCGCAGACATCAAAGGAAAAGACAGTTTTTTTTGGAAGGAATTTGACTCTTTGTCAAGAAATGTTATTAGTCATGCATCACAAGCACATTTCACATGACTGTTTGGGGCTCCCACAGAAATAAGTCCATGTTTAAGCTCATGGACTTTGGTGACCAGAGCAGATAAACTGTATTTATTCTCTTAATCCTTCCCACCCTGGAGGTCCCTGGAACAGAACCAGGCCACTAGTTATTAAAACCTGACACCATTTTTCAAAAGTCGCAGAGCGTGGCACTTTGAATAAAATGGGTGCAGTGTGGTTGGACTGCGGTTGCAATAATGTCTGTGTTTCAGTGATTCATTGTTACAGCGCTGTTTTTTTGGGGTTTTTTTCTCACCGATGGACAAGTTTGATTAGACGCTAGTACCAATTGTGTTGAGTTTTTCAGATTTTGCTCAGGCCTTACAGTTATGGAGCTGTTACTAACTATATTTGAGGATTTTTATTTATTTATTTTTTTGCAGGTGGAAATTTAAAACAATAGCCCCAGACTTAAGAGGTTAAGCCTCCAAGTGGCATACTAATGGGAGCTGGACTTTTGACCTGCTTTTGTATTAGTCTAAAAACAGTCCTTTAAACCCATGTAAGCTGACGATTATTGTTTGAAGTAGGCTGCAGGACAGACAATATTATGGTGGTTTTCCTATGTATGTCATTTTGGCAATGCATCAGGAATCTTAGGTACCATGTTCTACTTCTTAAATGCATCGTGTGTATTGGAGCCTGACTGACATTGGTTAAAAAAAAAAAAAAAAAATCCAGCAATGCATTTCACAAGCTAGTTCACAACTTACCATGTCGTTCTGCTCGGCTTTGATCTGTACTCTGCTGCATGTGCTGCAGACAGTGCTGAGATCATTGCAAAAAATGCTGCTCTACTGGGCAAACTATATGATGACACAATTTCTTAACTACACCAAGCATCTTTTTCTGCATTATGTTCCCTAAAAGAAACATTTTAATACCAGTGCATACAGCATATTCACTGACACAATATATCTATAATAGGAGAATATCGACCTCTAATATTGGCTGACTGTATATCAGCTAAATACTGATTCTAGTCATCCAAAGCCCCACGTGGTACCTTTAATATATGGACTGATTTATGCGTAGGGATGGTTTGAGATCACTGTTATTTTTTTTTTTTTTTTTAAATTTGATAATTACTGTATGATATGTTAACAAGGTCACCACCACTCTAAGTTAAACAAAGCAGTAGCTACCTAAATTATAGGGAGGAAACATGGTGGTTTTCAACTCAAGGGATATTTATTCTTTTCGGTCGTATACCACTGAAGCAACCAAAAAAAGCAGTGGACTAATTTGTATCAGTGTCATGCGGCTACACTTGGTTCTTATAATTGCTGTGTGAATAAATCAAACTATTAAAGTGACTAAATGCTAATGTAATTTTAAACGCCAGGACATTTTCCAGCAAAAAAATAATTAAATAATAAAAAAATAAAATTACATGTTGCAAGTTAGTACAGTGGCTCTTTTGGGTGGTTAGATCAAATTAATCCAAAACAGCAGATCCTCTCTGCTCAATCCTCTTCTGTAATTCAATGGGATAAGCTAATGGGACAGTGCATGTGTGTGTGTGTGTGTGTGTGCATGTGTGTGTGTGTGTGTGTGTGTGTGTGTGTGTGCATGTGTGTGTGTGTGTGTTTGTCCCATACCCTTAGGGGCTGTTTGTCTCTGATAATGAGCTGTCATTTTGTCAGTCAGGATGGCTTGATCTCTCTGCCACCCTGCTGACTCACACACAAACACATCCTGAGTGCACACACATTGCAGCGATAGACAAATACAGTCTGCTGCAAAACAGAAACAAACCAAAAAAAATAAAACCCCAAAACACAGGAGACTGTTTTCAGCAGGCGTCTATCCCTGTAGCCTTATCTGCACTTCTTTATCTGTTTGTGTAAAACTGACCTCACAAAGCACACAAACAGAGCTGCGGCTGATGTCTCCCAATTTTGCGTTTTCTCGTAATTATTTCTCCCCAGGCCTTAGCGGGATTAACACATCAGTATTTGGGCGTTTCAAGGTTTCATAAGCTGTAAGCAGCAAAGAATATTCTCATCCCACAGAGAAACCATTTAATCTTGAATCACTAAATCCACAGCTGTGAACCATGTCTGAATTTATTTTAGAACACACGATGTGTTAAAATATTGAAAAGGACAAGGACTTCCTTCAACCAGATACCAAAACACAACTTGCTGCCATTTTTTCAAAGGCTGCCGAGCATATGGCGTTCATTGATTGCGACTCAAATGGTCGTATGTTGTTGTGCGTCATTTCTGTTGCAGCGTATGTGCGCCAGAGTTGAATGTTTTTCAAACCGCTTCGATAATGTGTTAGAGGGTTTTTGTTTGCTATCATTATTTACTAATCCGTGTCTGCTGGGGTCACGCTCGGCTGGAACGTACAGTCATGGTTAGTCAGGGAACCTAAATGCAAACACAAATCTCAGGCAGAACTGATAGTATAAAAGGCAGTTATTTACGAGGTTTTCATGGACGGGAATTGTGTTCAACTAAGTCGAAAAACAGACTGAATCCAGGAGCTGATAGGACTGTGTTGGAGATAAATAACGTACAAACAGGCTAAATGTAAAGGTTTGTTCATGTATATGCTGCATCAGAGCAAATAGTTTTTTATCTGGAGGATGGGTTGGTCTGAAGTGCCAAATATAAAAGACCTAAATGTAGAGAAACATATTTGAGGTGAGTAAAGAAAGAAGGTTGTGAAGAGCTGTGTTTTTATTTTTTTGCATGTTTGTCCACATTAGAACAGTCGGGCTCCGATTGAAAACTGGTGAAGTGGCCTTTTAAGTCCGGTATCATGACTTGCAATCTGCTTATCTAACAGTATCAGCGGAGTCTGCTGAATACCCCGTGATTAATGGGGACGATGCAGGCAGTAGCAGAGGGTGGATTCGTAAAGCCCAGACTTATAAACATCCAAGCAAGCACGCACACAAAACATCTACTTATGTAGGCAAGTATTTGCACACACACACACACAAACACAGCAAGTGGGCCGATAAAAGGATGTACAACATTACTGCAGCTGCCCTCTGGGAACAGCAGCGAAGGCATGACTCAAACATTTTACCAGAACCACACAATGAGTCATGTGCATTTAAAAGGTGTAGACTAGGCATGTACAACAACCTGTACATAGGTTTGGCTATTTGCACACAAACAGTAAATCCTCAATAGATGTTTGACAGAGTGTAAAAGAATTTACCACAGCCTCGATCACAGCTGGATGCGGTCCGGCGCGGCACAACAACGGATTAATGTAGTACAACAACACACAGGGTGGGGTTTTTGCTAGCCGCTAGCGCAAAAGAGATTATTTGCCGGATTATTGTGCAACTAAACTGACCTCCGGTGGTTCACCTTTTTAAATCAGTGATGCAGAGTGTGGTCAAAGATGCCAGGTAGCTTTTTTTTTGAGGGGGGGACCAGCTCACAGTGGTGTTAGGTGACTCTTTAACTCTTTGTGTCCTGAAGGTCTTTGTACCACTACTAGATATACAAATATTAAAAAAAAAAAAACAAAGCCCAACACCATGTGTAGAGGTGGCATAACTGACAAAAATGAGTGTGACATTGTTGTTCTTCATCTCTGTTGCACTGAATTCAGTGGAATTGTAGTTAAGAACAGGTTCAATACTGCCTCTGTCACTGACTCATTGCTAAAGGCTGTTATTTACTCTCTAGTTATCATTCGTACTGTTGTTTTCCAAATGAATGGAGACAATTAGACGTATTTCAAATGCTCAGATCATGGGAGAAATGTGCTTGAACTGTATAGGATGCTGTTGTTTCATCACTTCCTCTGGTGTGTAGACATTAACAAAATATGGCTCCCAAAGCGACGGCCAGCTAATAAGCTACAAGTCGGTGAAAGTATCTTCCACCCCTTATTTTTATTTTTTTTTAACTTTTATTACAGTTGAGTGTAAATCAAAGGAAAACTCTTTGGACATTTTGTTTCCACAGCAAAAAAATAAATACAAATTTCTATCATAAGCAGATCACAGTGAGTCCCCACCTTTAACCCTTATCATAAACACATTATATTCTATCTGGGATATTGGAAAAATCATATTATTCCTAGAAGGACACTAAGCCCACAAAAGGCTCAACCATCGCAAATGCATTGTGTGGAAAACACAGAGATTAAGCTTTTTTTTGTTTGTTTTTTTTGCTCCGTATACTGAGGAAACACACCAGCAGTTGCAATTTTAAAGAAATTGCTTGACAGTAATAAATACGCAGCAGCTCAGAGAGAACTTTTGCTTGGTGGGGGTTTTACTGAGTCCAGGTATATTGCAATGTACAGTGAGTCACAGCCTGTGACCCAGTTGAGCTTTGTCGCTCAGCATGACCTCATTCTGACTGCAGAGTAAAACAAATCTGATGCTGCTGCAGCTGTTTGCATCCGGCGTGGCAAAAGTAAAAACAACTTAGCAGACTGGTGCTTGATTTCGCTGGTTTGCACTGTTGTAAGTCTGTTCAAGCGGCAATATCGACACCCTGACCTTCCTCAGCAAACACGTCGTGTATTTAGACTGCAGCAAGGAGTTACATTGATAATTCCAAAGAACTAACAGTGACACAGCAACAACAAAAAAAAACGCGTGTGTGTGAGTGTCTGTGTGATCTCATTTGATGCCGAGCTTACAGACAACAGGCTAGTTGGCCTTAATCCTGGCCTTCGTGTGTGTGCGGTCGCATTAGATGTGTCATATGTAGCACGTTCACCAGTGCTCACAAGACCATGCGCACACACACAAGAGTACATGGCGAGATAAGCTTGTTAGCAAGGCTTTGGCTCAAAAGGAAATATCTGATTGAGCTAACAGTATCGAGGCAGGGTTTGTTTCTGTGTGGGACAGTAGGAAGGAGTGTGTATAAGAAGCAGAGAGATCAGATAGAAAGGAGAGGACAATCATTTATGTCCTAAAAACAAGATAGGTTAGTGAATAGTGCTCTGCAGTATGCATGGGATATGTGGAGATGTCCTGCTGCACTGGATGGAATGGAGTCCTCCAGTAGATTTAGAAGTAGTATAATAGCAGCTATGTGTCTGTGGTGTCTGCATCTGTCCTTGTGTGCACTCGCAAGGGAGTATAATCAAGGCTTTCAACTTTATGCATGCGAGCGGAGAAGCGAGAGGCTGCTCGGGTTCGACTTAAATACCATCATGTGCCCAAGTCTATGAGAGTCTACGGACCCCTCAATGGGCGTCTGCATGTAGCCCAAAGGTTGAGTCCAGCCAGACAATCTGCAGGCCAGTTACCCGACAAGGACAGTTGTGTGCATGCTCGGCAGTTTTGTGAAATGGGTAGATGCCGATCTGCTGTTTATGTATGGAACAGAGTCCTCCAAGCGGATTCCAAGTGAGCTAGAAAACTCTGTAGTGTCCTCAGCTGTCCATGTGCACATTCACAAGACTTAACAGTGGTCTCACAAAGCTGCTGACATTTTACGCTGTCTTTTTAGTCCTATTGTGATGAACCATTTTCAGTTTTTCTAATATACAAGTAGATAAAACTCCAAGTGAAAGCTGCTCTGTGTGCAGCTTTTGGGCCTTGTTGTGTCTTTATGCATCCTGTCACAGATCTGTTTGATTTGATTCCCAAGCTAACGGTGCAAACTGTCCTGTCGGCGATACCGTCATTGATCTAGCCTATTTATGCGGCCATAATCTACTTTAATCTTATTTTTTCTTCCTTTAATCTCGCCGTACCTTGTGCTTGAACCCTGGTGGAGATTTTGGCAACGCCACTCTGCCGGCGATCCCAGAGGACCAGCTTTAATCTCGCAATAAGCCACTGTTGAGTACCAACACCAGATTTTGTTAAATGTGTATGGATTACATTCAGAAGCAGTTATTTACTCTGAATTTCCCAGTCTACCAACATGTTTGCTGAGTTAACTTGTCTTTGCGGTGGCATATCCTGTTTGTGTCAATGTCAGTTTGTGCGCTCATGTCTTAATCTTTCTTCTGTCTCCTTTTTGATGTTGTTGCCTTTAGGAAGAAAGACATCGCTGCGTCTGTGTGTGTGTGTTTTTTTTTTTTCTCGTATCCTTGCGAGCATGTTTGCGCACGCATGTGTGTGTGATCATTATGTCGTGATCTGAAGCCATCTGGGTTGGCTGGTTCGTTTGCATATCTGGTGTTAACCGTTATAAATATTCATGACCAGGGTCTAAACTGGTATGAATATTCATTTTGCCTCCGGGCCGTAGACGGGTGGAGTGACTGTGATTCCAATCAGCGGAACAGAAATTAACTCAACCTTTTTGTGTGGTGGATGAGAACACTTGATGATTACCGTGGGCCCCCTTTGGTATGCCCGGTGAGCTCCATATGTATGGAGATTGCTACATGTGTTTCAGTCGCATGGCGGTCATCCTTAGGAAAGCAGCGCCTGCGAGACGGAGGGACAGATGGAAACACAAACGACTCGTCTTCAAGACGCCGAACGAGGAGCTGCAGCGCAACCATCCACTCAAGTCTAATTCACAATTTGCAGCAGCAGAATTAAAATGCACAGCGATGGAATTGGGTGACACAGTCTTCATTTCTTTTTTAACACCATCAGCTGCCTGTTTGACAGTTTGCTTGCTGAAGCTACGGTCAGTTCATCTGGTGCGTTCGCGCTGCCACTGTAGCTGCTACCTACTGTATAAATTATCCCAACACTTGCGAAATCTCTTTAATATTAGCATAAGGAGCCTACACAATTGATGTTTCGTTCCCCGTCGTTGCGGCCCGTGAGTTGGCCCTCGACCAGCTCGGCTCACGGTGACGATATCAAAGCAACTTTTGCGTCTATATTTAATTATATTTGATGTTTACCCAACGTGGCCTGCGTACGTCTTTGATGTGCCGTTCTCTCTCGTGATTGTTGATCCGTCTCATCGTTGCCTTTTGTGTTGAGGTAGCAACTGACAAACACGATGATGATGAATGCGTGTGAAAATAGCAACAAACAATGCAGGCCGGGTAGATCTCACTAAGACACATTTATTAGCAAGAAAAAGAAGCGTGTGGCTTTTGCAGAAAGCGGCGTTACATCACTTTAGAGCTGTCTGAACCCGGACCCTCAAGTATAGTAACTCAGCAGGCCCCAGGAGGCCCCGGACTCCCTGAGGACTGCGCCTTTAGCGATGCAAAACAACACAACGTAGGCTCAGACCCTGTGTGAGGTATGAAAATATATTATAATTAAATAGATCATACAACAAAAGCAAGGTTTGATGAAAAGGAACGGATGCTGGGTGGAGCTGAGGTGAGACGATGTTCAGGTCGGATTCTGTTTATGTGGCGTGTTTTCTGCTTTAGCCATAAAATGTACACATTGCACTGATTAGTCTGCCCTTCTCGTGTTAGTTTCAGATGTTCTGCACGAACAGGGCATTTATTAAACATGCAGAAGACATTCCTAAAGCAATAGGCGGCACTTATCTACTTCCATTGAACTGTGTGGTAATATTCGTGCGTACACATTTCATTTGAATGAGACACATTCATGTAGAAGTTAACCCTCTCAACCCCCCCAGCAATTTTTAGCTCATGTCGCAACATTTTTTCCAAGCTCCCCCGAGTGCAACTAAAACCTGAAATATGACATCTACATATTTTACCACTTGCTTTAGTTTGACTCTTGGTTGCAGTCGAGTCACTAATGGCTTCACAGTTACACTGATACGTCTTTGCTTTTTACAGAATGTGCTGAGAGCAAACGCTTAATTTTTTTTTGTGTGAATTTTTAAATGAGACATGTAGAATAAAGTATTTTTTAATGAAATTTCAACATTTTATTTTGAGGAAGTTTTTGGAGCTTTTTTATTTAAATGCAATCGAGAGACAGGAAAGGTGGTGGTAATGGACTAACATGCAGGAAATTATGCCATCGGTCAGAATCAATCCAATATTTATGGGATGCCCGCTTATCCAGTTGAGCTTTCACAAATTTAAAATTGGATTTTGTTTTCAGAACAGCACATGACAGATGGGTAGTTTGTAGTCCATCAAAAAGTTGCAGCTCTGATGACTTTTTTTTTTCTGTTTTTACGTTTTTGCTCTGATGAATAGTGTCACTTCTATGATTTTTTAAAAAGATAACATTTATGTCCTAGTATTTGACTAACAGCAACGGTTTATTGAACCATAATTACCTCAACTGCCTTTTTTAAATCATGTGAAACAACAACAATAAATTATTGACGACTGGGGAAATATCTACAACTACACGTAGCTTTAGTTAACATCCAGCAGTGTGTCTGTCCTCCAGACTAGCTTCTCCTTGACCTATTCCTCTGACTTTAGCTGTGTTGTGTGCATTTTCTCTTTCCCCTCCTACCTTTGGGGTCAATTCAACCCCATTCAATATTTAACATCTCTAAATAAGTCATTGCCATAATTTTTTCCGGTTTAATTAAAAGGCCAATTAAAAAATAAACGTAGGGAGGACAAGGGTTCAGTTACACAATACAGTGGTATTCTATGATAACTCATTTACAGCCAAATACACATTTCATCTTTGTAGGACAGTGCATCAACCGCTGGTCAACCTCTGACGAGTTATTCTGAAAGTCAGCGCCCAACATATCCACTAATACGTTTGAAGTAATTAATTAATTCAGTGACTGTACAGTAGTAAGCCTCTCCTTCTCACTTCACTTGATGCTTTGCATGTACAATTCAGTGTGTGAGAGGACATACATCAGTATGCAGGACGGAGGGCTTTAGGAAGTGCCAGACTATAATCATCTCTCATTTTTAGGTATGCACACTCATTGTTTCCAAGCGTGGTTGTGAATACTGACAAAAATTTCAGTGTCCTCCCATGTGCAGAAACTCACTCAGACACACAGGACTGAAATTCACACTTTTATATACTTTTGCACTTCCGGTATTTACCCATGTTTGTACGCCGTCCACACAGGCGAGCACATTCACTGGCATGCAGAACTTGATTTCTCTCTCTTGTCTGACAGAGATGTTTGTACACGGAGAACAAAACAAAATGTTGATGCCTGTTCAAGAGATTGTTTTCAGAAACATGGCATGCCTATGACTGTGTCGTCTTTGTTAGCGTGCGCTGTGTGAGTGTGTGTGTGTGTGTGTGTGTGTGTGTGTGTGTGTGTGTTTGAATACAGTGAAAGCAGAGGAATCTGAAACTTCATTCAGCCACAGAAATGTGGCACACATGCACTATCCCAAGTGCTCTAAAAGAAAACACCAGGGGGGAGAACAAAGAGCCTCCTTGAAGAATAGGCATGAATTATTCACTCCATCAGATAAGAGAAGAGAGAGAGAGACATGGAGGGAGAAATGGAGATGGAGTGTGCGTGATAGAAACAAAGAGACAGATGGATTGACAAGGACAGTGGGGTTTTATATTGTATTAGCAGTAATGATGACAGCGACATTGGAAAGGTCCTCAAGAGATTTTAGATAAAAGAACACAGCTTGCCATCGTCTACTAAACCGTGTCTGAGAATCCACAGGGTGCGAAAATACTTAAATAGACTTAAATAAATAAATAAATGAACGAAGCAGCCACTTCTCTGTTCAAAGTACACGGCGTTACTTATCAGCATAAAGCCAGATGCTTTGGAAATCATGGTGTGTTTTTTTTTTTTTGTGATTCGAGAGGTGCTTTTTGTTACCTAAAGGAAAGAGTTTATCCTGTGAAAATCCACAGCCAGCAGCGGCTTAGCTGCAGCATCTGTGCTGCGTTTCCACCCAGATACACTTTATCAGATCCAAGCACGGTCCCTCTTTTGTATTCCACGGCTAATGCAGTGGTGCTGTATGAGTTCAGTGACGGCAGACAATCCGGATGCTCCATCCTTTATAATGAAACTAGTAACTAGTGAGTGCAGGCAGCTTTATCAGCTGCACACAGTTGTTGTAATCTGTATTGCGGAGCTGCAGGGTTTTATAGTGAGAGTGACTCGACCTGTAAAACAGTATGTGGTGGAAAGTAACTAAGTGTATTTACTTGTGTCATAGGTTTTATATACGATTCATTCCAAGCAGCTGCAAGTCGTGAACCTATAACACTATACTGTGCTGTTTGTGTTGAAGTATTAAGGCTTTAATGATAATAATATCCAAACACATGTACTGCTTTAGTAGTACACTGTTCTGTATTGTGTGTTTCTGTTTGTATTCTTGACATTTCCTTATTATAACTTCAATAACTAGATGCTTTTGAACCACAGTTTAAACTCACCTAATAAGCGTTCAGTGCGACAGTAATGTATCACTGAGTAACATATGACGGTTCTGATTTTATTTCAGTAAACAGAATTCATGTTTTGGTATTTATCTTGGCTTCGGAGTCACACTTTGGCACATTTTTGGTAAATATGGGTACGTTTGTGGTCATGTATTTGAAATAAGTAGTGATTCATTACATTGGCAGGAGACATACCCAACAGTCCCACTGGCCATCACTGCATGTTCAGATGTTTAGCATGTGACAGATTTATTATCCTACTGGCTCTCAGTGCCCCCTTTACCCTCATCTTCCCTCCTTCTTCCTTTCCTTCCATCCTATGCATAAGCATGAATGTGCACAAGGCATGAGGAGTCAAAAAATAGGATTTGTTTCCCATTTACAGAGTCAGGGTGATGTGCAACCCCCCTTTTTTTCTACTATGATGGACAGTGAGCAGACTGCAAGGAGATACTCACTGAATTTGACAGAAACTGTGCTAGAATCGCTGAGTCCACCTTGAAGGCAGCTGTGCAGTTTCAGTAGCAACCTCTCTCACTCTACGTTTGACGAGTGGTTTGTGGGTTGGTTTGTTTGGCAAATTTGGTTGATGTCAGTTTTGTCTTTTTGTATTCAGTGGATCTGGAGTCTAACCGCATCCTCACGCTTTCAGCAACATCTACTTAACTGACAGTAACTAATGATAAGTCCTTTGGGAATCAGATGTTAAATTCAATAGAGGGGCGTATGGCACAGGTGATGTACCAAAAATACTTTGCCTGCTGTCAAAGCTCGCTACTGATTTAGCCACTGATAGATTCAGATTCAGATTCAGATTTGTTTTATTGTCATTGTAACAAGTACAAGAAACGAAGGTGCAGTCCTTTCAGTGCAAAAATATAAGAACTTGTAGAACAATAGGCTGACTGTACTAATTTAAAAACTGGCTAGTAACTTAGCACTAGGGCTGGACCCGAATAGCCGACTATTCTTTCGCTGTGCTGAAATCGGGATATCAGTTTTGATCTCCGAATACCCCCCCACCGCTGCCTCCACCATTACCACCACTATCACCACTACCACCACTACCACTGATGGTGGATACAGTACGGTGACTGCTGATGACAGAAACGCCCGCTCACTTGCTGCCCCCAGAACGAATACTCATCCGCCACCACCACACGGTATCCCCACCTATTCGGGATAATCGCATAACTGGGCTGGATATCTGGAGAACAGAAATAGCTATTCGGACCAGCTCTACTTAGCAGGCCCCAGGAGGCCCCCTTACTCCCATTCCTTTAGAAATGGCAAGTAACACGAAGAGCCACGGATCTCGAGTGAATCGTTATAATGTATTCAAATTCAATAGACCTTACAACAAAAGCCAGGTTTGATCAAAAGGAATGGATGCTCGGTGGAACATTACCTGGAGCCACCGCTGTCAGTCAAGCAACCGCAGACCAGGACTGAAGTTAGATTCTTTAACATTGTCATCATATCAAACAGAAGATCTCATGCTCTTCATATTAGCATTTTTCTGCGATAACCACATGATTAGTAGTGGAGTCTGCCATTCCCTTGCTAGTTTCAGATGCTTAGTGCATACCCCAAGTATTCAAAGAAGTGAATGCTGTAGAGGAAATTTGAAAGACAAAACCTGCTCATGTGTACACTGAAAACACGTTTTGATACCGAATTCTATCATTTTTCATTTCAATGTCCTTTCATCTTCAGATCAACATGCGGGAAAAATGATTAAGTAAATGTAGCTTTAGTTAAAGGCAAAACCGCCTCACCAATCGCAAACTGGTGAAAATAAGTGGAAGGAAAAAAAAAAAAGAAGAAAGAAAGTGGAAAGCTACTAGCCTGGAGACGCTGGCAAAGACTGATACATATCCAATGGATTGCCGAGGAAAGAATGTGAATTGGCTCACCAAATGAATAGCTGAGTTCAGTGAAAGATGATTCATCTCATAAAGAGATAAGAAAAAGATCCCCCAGGCCTGTCAACTTCCACCTCCAGTCTCTCCTATCAGGAGCTAAATCAGTCGCTGGCTTCGACTCAGACTCGGGGTCCTTCGGCCTGTCAGTGGTTCTATGTTTTGGTGCAGCCCTATTCAACAGAGGGGGTGACAACTTTTGGAGCTTTCTATTAACTGTTTAAGTTGTAGTTTTTATATGATTTATTGCATCATAAACTTCTGGAGACAGTTTAATGAGGATGTAGTGGGTTTTTACACTGTACCTGTATTTTTGTTGGATAGATTAAAGGGTTTTCTTGACGTCTCCTTTCTATGACTCACATATATGACACTGATTTCTAGACTGTAAGTGGCTCTTTATTGTAAACAGACCAAAGTTTTTCTCCAAGTAATGTTTATGTTGCTCAATTCAAGCAAATTTGGGACACTAACGGTGATGTAGTCCTACAGTAGTCTTATAGCAATTACAAGGAGGAAGTAAGACGAAGAGAGAGACATAAAAGAAGAAATTGGAGGATAAACAACTGCATAAAACACATTGACATTTCATCATTTATTCAATGCAGAGGCTGGGATAAGAATGAGAGGCAGTAACCTAGCAAGAAAAACGGAAGAGAAACAAAATACTGCCGTGATTGCGGAGCCAGATTGAATTCCATCATTTATTCAATAGTCCAGGAGAATGAGAGAGAAAAGCAAAGAGGTAAAGTGAGAGGGAGAGAGAGGGAGGGAGAGAGAGAAAGAGCCTAAGAGGCTTTAAAAGACCCGATAAGAAGTTTAATATCAGGTTTCCTAATCTTCTTTCTCCATTTCATCCCTCAACCATCAGCTCCACAGCTGGCAGACAGTCACCGAGGAGGGCGGGCCCTGCAGTACTACGATGAGGTAATTATGTTTACGTGAACAGGCTTTGCAGTCGGTGGTGCAGGATAGGAAAATGTGACGGGAGGTTTGATCCGGCCGGTCTCTCTCAAAGGGGTTAGCGTTCATATCAGGTCGTTAAATGATCTCTTGGAAAGATTGTCTTCATCTAATTCCTGTAAGTCAATGAGACTCCAGCCTGTTGCCTGTCAAACCGGATCACACAACTCATATTGTGTTGTTATATTTAGT
>NW_007577781.1:1102005-1106859 GCF_000690725.1 Stegastes partitus
TTGAACAGTGATAGATGTAAACTGATATTTAAACTGATTTAATCTAACAGAAGAATAAACTGTGTCAGGCTTAAAACGATTAAATTCATTGTTGATTTTGGGATTTGTTGACAGTAGCGACGCTATTGGCAGTCTTAGGGTGCGTTCACATGGCTCACATTTGCCGCTGCCACCTCCTCCATCGTTTTTAGTTTAAACACAGCAGCAACCACAGAATCCAAAGAGAGGGAACTGATACAGGAGCTGATTCACAGGTGCTGAGTTATCCTAACAAAGCAGCATTAATTAAAGTTACTGCAGAGCTAACAGCTAACCAGCTCCTTTATTCCAACCCTTAGAACCCAACAGATGTTACCAGCTGCTCGTCTCTGCAACGAAGTGTTGCACATTTGAAAATAACATCACATTTATTCATGGCTACAATCTGCACACAGCTCTGCATCCATTTACACATCCGTTGCTCTTCCTTGATACATGTAACACATCATAATTTCACCATTTTAAGTAGTTCTTACAATCATATCAAATTATGTAAGATGTGACTATCCTGGACTGTTCTGAGAGAGAAAAAAAAATCAAGATACAGCATATGACTATCCCTTTTTAATGGCCAAGATAAGAGCTTAAAAGTAAGGGTGGTGAAATTATCCTGAAAAATAGACTATAGAGCTCATAGGGTCAAGCTACAACCCACTCTATTTAGCAGTGTGATGAGATTAGACTGCGTGGAGAGTAGTTAACAGCAGCAAGTGGGTAGGATCGGAGGTGGCTTGGATGTATAAAAAGATACGTACAGTGACATTATATCACTTTCGTATTATAAAAGTAGAAGGTTTTCTGTAGAATTTAAATGCAATGCATGCTGGGTAGTATTTGTCAGTAACCTATAAGTGTAGCTAATTAGCTTTGATGAGTTGAGTCAACAATCTATTTGATGTTTAGGACATTTGCAACTGATGAATACATGGAATTAATAGTATAGGTATATTTAAATAACTTAAAGGATCAAATAGGATGAAAGAGTCATGGGGAAAAAAAAGAAAGTTTTCTTAGATCCACTCAAAGACGACAAGTTAAGAGAAGTTTTTGTATTGTAATTAAGCACAGATTAAAAATAAAACCCTTCCTCAAGCGAGGGAGTTTAAGTATCTCAGGATCTTGTTCATGAGTGTGAGGTAGACAGGCAGCTTGGTGCGGTGTCAGCAGTAATGCGGGTGCTGTACTGGACCGTCGATTTACCAGTCCATCTACATCCCAACCCACACCTATGGTCACGAGCTTTGGGTCGTGACCAAAAGAACGAGCATACAAGTGGCCGAAATGAGCTTCCTCTGCAGGGTGGCTGGGCTCAGCCTTAGAGATAGGGTGAGGAGCTCGGACATCCGGAGGGAGCTCGGAGTAGAGCTGCTGCTCCTTCGCGTCGAAAGGAGCCAGTTGAGGTGGTACGGACATCTGATTCGGATGCCTCCAGAGAGGCTTCCGAACACGTCCACCTGTGAGGAGACCCCGGGGCAGACCCAGAACCTGCTGGAGGGATTATATCTCTCGGGTGGCCTGGGAATGCCTCGGGATCCCCCAGGAAGAGTTGGAAAGCATCGCCAGGGGGAGGGAAGTCTGGAATGACCTGCTCCGCCTACTGCGCCCGCGACCCGACCCCGGATAAGCGGAAGAAAATGGATGGATGGAAAAATAAAACCCATCAGGACTCCCTCGTTAAGCGTTAACAACTTGTAATTGTTTTTTATGCTAAATAGCGTAAGTTGGTGTTTTTACAGTGCATGCTTTTAAAAACAACATCACATAAGGTGTTAATGAGGAGTTTCAACGCTGAATTCTATTTTACTTCAAGCAAAAAAGACTGTAAAGAACAACTGATGACGTTTTATCCAAACACATCCTCCACTCAGTGTTAACAAACGCTGTTTCTTCATCTGTACGTCTGAAGGCTGCTTTTCAAACGTGCTGATTGGACGGTGATAATTCGCCAACATGTGGCTGTTTTGTTTCAGCCGGAGCCCCGGGGTGACACCGGAAAGGTCCTGACTGAATAATGTGACTGCATTTGTAATTTGTCTCCAAAGCTGTGGGGAAGCCAGCCACTTGTTATCGGTTAGCAGCTGTTCCATTCAGAATGACAAGAACCCAGGACAACACAGCCGAGACACCTGGTCCACAACGAGCACATCCACACACACACACACACACACACACACACACACACTGGGTCAGGCTGCCAGATGCTGTCCAGACAAGGTAACCGAGAGGAGGAATGGGCGAGCGAAAGGAGAGGCAACAACAAGGGGAAACGAGACAAAAGAGAGAGAACGGTGCTTGTTAAGTCGTGGAGAGAGAGAGGTGTTAGTGTGAGAGGTAACCGCATACATAAGGAAGTCATATGGGAGAGGTGTGGAAGGATGAAAAAAAAAAAAGGGATGGAGTCACACAGCAGAGGGTGAGGAAGTCACATGGGGCAGGGAGGATGGATAGAAAGATGGATGTAGGAGGAGGAGCCGCACAGCAGAGGTCGAATTAGAAAGTGTAACAGTGTGCATCGTGCCGAATCACTCACGGAGAGGAGGAGGAGGAGGAGGAGAGGACAAATAGAAATGTAGAGGAGAGAGAGAGAGAGAGGAGGATAAGAGGAGGAGCGAAATGAAAGTGAAGTCAAAATGTCTACCGGCAGCATATTGCAGGGTGACTTTTAGACTTTGCCAAGCAACACATTTACTTAAAGTGCGTTTATCAGCGATACGAGGAGACGACTTTAACTCACAGATCAGATCAGCGGGGTGAGAAATACGTGCAATGATCACCTTCTTCCTGAGGATTAGATGAGAACACTGATAGGTGCAACACATTAAAAATATTACATGTGATCAGATCGCAGCAACTATTATTTTACTCCAAGTAATACTTTTAAGACATTTGCCATATTCTTCCCAATTACATCCCCTCGCGGCGCCCTCTTCTTCTTCTGCAGTGGTTTAATGGCACACATCTGGAGAATTTGCACAACCACCAGCTGGTTTTCTTAATGAACCAACTTTTAATCTTCTGCAGTGGAATGAAGCAGACATTAATGTGCATTTCCTTTTGCTGATATTTGCAAAATTCGGTTAAAATTCGTGCTACATCTGGATGGAAACTCGACTCCTGTCACGTTTGTGGTTTTTAACATGTCGGCACCAGGCAGAGGGTGATTAAGACAAACTGAATTGCCACTTCACGCCCTCCATTCGGCCTGACCTTATGTTCATGTGAGCTGGTTTCTTCTCAGGAGAAGAGGTTGTTTGATTTTTGTTTGGTTCTGAGCAATCAGAGGCAAGTGATGAATCAGTCAAGCTGACATCATATTCACTTCTGTTCTTTATGCCTCTGGTTGCCTGACAAACTCACTGGTTGAGAAGAAATGGTTAAAACACAGTTAGGCATGTGTTTGTGCCAAGAAAAGCTAGATTTCCAGCCCAGTCTCCCAAAAGTATGTCGCTTTACAGATAAACTGCATTCTCATGATGTCTTCAGTGAACCTTACTTTCTGTCAGATTACGTTTTATTTGCTACCATATGATTTTTTAAAATCACCATATCTTTGCCCAGTTAACTTCATTTTAAATGTCCAAATCTGGGCATTTTTCACCCAACCAGGCATACATTAGATGTGAATGGGTTGTATTTTAACCCACACTATGACATTTTGCTTAACACTTGCAAATTTTGGAACCTAATCTTAACCAAGCTTCTAACATACCATTGTCAAAGTGTCCATCAAACTTGATTGATTGATTTGATGTTTGAACCCAGTAAGTCTAAGAATAATGGTCCCACATGGACTGTTCAGCTGGTATCTGTACCTCCGTCTTCCTGTTCCAACTCCCCATGTGGACTTTGTGGTTCTTTTCAAACCTTTCTTACTACGTTACAGTCTTAATTACATTTCTGTCAAACCATAATTGTAATGCAGTTTACTTGCTGGAATGTAATTATTGGGAGACAGGGTTGAACTCGCTCCTGGCTGTATTCCTAGAAAACAAACTGATATCAAGCTTCTCAATTAAGTCTTATTAAGAGATCATGAAGCGTATGTCTAAAAATACCAGACGATTGATAGATATCATTATGTACGATGCTCATTTTGCTTATTGGATTGAATTTTTCACAGCTACCACCTCCTTACGATAAGGGTAACAGGGTGTGGCTGAAGTATAGACAGAACAACTGCACCGTGCACATCTACTCCCTCCTTCTCTTTCCTAATCCCTCCATCTTAAATCATTCCCTCACCTTTTCACCTTCTCCCCCTGCTCTCTCTGAACAGCTCTCTCATTTTCCCTCCGTCAGCTCCTTCACTCTTGGCTCTTCAACACCACAGCGTCATATTTGTCTTAATTCCAAAGACATTTAGCGCACACACAAACACATGTGCATCGGTCTGACCGTCTAAACGCTGTTTGTACAGCTCAATTCAGCTCACAGTGGGCAAGCTGGGAGCAGCCTCACAGCCAATTCTCTAAACGCTCCTACTGTGTGCGTGACTGTTTGCTAATGGGAATATGGCTGTGGGTTAAGTTTGCCAGCAAGCCTCTTCATTTGGGTTGTAATGACGTCAATGGAGGAAGAAGAAAGTGTAATTGTTCTTGTTATTGTCCTTATCCATACACAGCGGTGCAGCCGCTTCATTCATGCTTCCAACACTCGCGTACACAAACGTGTAAACACACACGCGCGAGGCAATTTGTTACCTCCCTTGTTAGAATAAATTATTAAATGTGCCCCCGCCTGTTAATTTCATTATGATTTGGTGGGGGGAAATGTGATAGAAAACAACAAATTGCTCTCCTACTATTCCCATGCTTT
>NW_007577781.1:1107026-1112599 GCF_000690725.1 Stegastes partitus
CACACACACACACACACACACACACACACACACACACACACACACACACACACACAGGGGAAAACACGCGAGTGGGGAGGTATAATTGAGATGTTTCAACACGAGACAGCGGCGCACGATGGCACGTATGCAAATTCAACCCAACAAACAAACCGCACACACCACGCACCGAGACGCACAGAGCAAGCCGAGCCATTAGTCTCTTCAATAAAGAGATGGGAGCTTAATTTACGGAGACTTTTAGCGATTATAACCATGGGAAAACACTCAGTGGGTCGCGCTTGTTCTCCGTTTCTCGCTATGTAAATTCAAAAGCTCTTACATTTAGAAAATGCCTCCTGCTTTTTTTTTTTTTTTTTTTAACATTTAACAGATACGTGAAAGCTTTCGTTTGTTTGTTTTTCCATTTACTAGCCCTCTTAAAGCCTCGTGGCCCTCTGAATGATGCTCCTCTAATACACCTTGCGATGCGCGTGCGATGCCCTGATTTACACTCTCTTTATTTAGAGAGGTGTGAATTAAGTGTGGTAGGTGGATTTGTTGCACCTCTGGCTGTCATCACATCACATGCCTGCTATTCTTGTTCACCTGTCTTGAGAATAGAATAGAATAGAATAGAATAGAATAGAATAGAATAGAATAGAATAGAATAGAATGCTTTTACACGACACAGCAGCATCCAAAAATATAGAAAGTACAAGAAAATAACAATAATTAAGTAATATGCATCCTGGTGTCCACACACAGCAGGTCCAAGGCCCCACTGTCTCTGTGGTAGAGAGCGATGTATGATTAGTCTCCTGAGATGATGATCAGAGACTGATGGTGTGATGTTTGGGACACTGAACTATGGATGAGTTCACAGGCTGCAGCAACATCAGCTGAGGGGGGGGGATGTAAACTGTAATCGCCAGGACATACAAAAACGCCCTTGGCAGGTAAAACGGCCACAAACCAGCAGTTCAACATCCTTCATGTAGCGCTGCTCTGTAACGCTAACGTGCCAGAATTACACCATCTCTCATTCACATACATGTTGAGTCCCCAGCCTTTCTTCTTACCACTCTCCCTCCAACTCCGTTCCGCTCTGACCAGGTGAAATCCGTCCAAAGTTACGAGCGAGTCCGGAGTGAGTTCGTTCAGCCATGGCTCTGTGAACAACATGAGGCTGAACTCCTGATGCTCCCACTGCAGCCGGGTCAGCGCTGTTAGCTGTTAGCTCGTCCAGCTCGTTAGGGAGAGATCTCACATTTCCCATGATGATGGACGGACGGACGCCATTTTTTACTTTTATTTTTTTACCTCACCTCCAGTCACTGCTTTCAAGTTTTGTAACCTTAATTATACCTTCATGGTAATTTATGTGTATGAGCCTA
The DNA here is from genome assembly GCF_000690725.1 of Stegastes partitus. Classification (NCBI taxonomy): domain Eukaryota; kingdom Metazoa; phylum Chordata; class Actinopteri; family Pomacentridae; genus Stegastes; species Stegastes partitus. The sequence continues at coordinate 1,108,403 of NW_007577781.1, forward strand.
AAATCTGTTTATTTGTCCTTAAAGATGTGTTTCAGTGACTTAAGCTGCAACACAAAAATCTGGGGCACTTGGAAGAGACAAATCAAGTGAAGAATGGTCAAACTCAGCGTAGCAGAGGCTGAGATATCTCTGCTTTCAAAAGCCTAAAACAACACTGGAATGTACACTTCCCATAATTCAGTTTTATGGTGTCTTTTGTTCGACCCTCCCTGCCCAGCAAACAGCTTTGTCTCTCTAACTGCACTCCCCCCAACTTGTAAAGGGTGTAAAGATTTGTAGTCTTCCACCTCAAAGCTGAGATGATCCTTCAGTAAACTGTACCTTTTGTGCAAAATCCAGTATTCCAGTTTTTTTCTTTTTACAAACCACGCATTAAAAAAATGTTGGTGATGGAAAATAAAAGAAAAAGACACTTTGGAGATCCGTGCAGTATTGATATTTGTGTCTGAATAAAAGATGCCACATGCTGTTTATCACTATCAGCTGTATTGATGACAGCGTTGAAATTCATATTCAGTCCTTGTCCTGTAAGGCACGTTTCCAAGTAATAACTAAAAAAATATATATCTTGTTTGTTCCTTGGTAGGTCCTCACTACTCAACCTAATATATTATTCCATTTTATATCTTCACACGTATACCAACATCATGAGGTCGTCCTCTGGGATGGTTTTACGACAGACGAGCCTTGTTAGACGTTAATTTTTTTCCCGCCTTTTTAATGCATTGGAGACAACTGGTTGTGCCAAGGTAGCGTTATCATACAGCAAACAGTCAGATTAAGTAGTGTAGCAATCCATATTGAGGATGAAGCTGGCTCTGTGGAAGAAAAACAGACCAAGAGTTACTTCTGCTGCAGAAAAGTTACCATCTTCAACAATCAGCCGTTAACAGCACTTAGAGCCCACATCAGTGTTTCCTTGTGTTCAAGCAGCAGACACAGCTCAACATTGACTGGATTATTTTGACCTTCGTTATCAAACTGTTGAAAATATACAAATACTGAGGACGACCAACAAGCAGAAGAGAACTGGCTTCAAACATAACAAGGAATTGAAATGTGGACTTTGGTCTGATGATTTGAAATGTAAGGGTTCTGGTTCATACCACTGTGTGGATGGTATCTGCATGTGTGACCTTACAGTTTCCCTCTGTTGAGAACTTCTTTTATCCCTTTGGGGATCCAAAATGCATCTCCATAACTTGATCATCACATTTTCTTCCATTATGCTTCTATTGACATCAGCAAGACTTCACTCAAGATGCCACTTGACCAAACTGGACTGTGTCTTTTCCTGCCCTTACTTCTAAACATTGCAACTCTAGCTGCCAGTTTCACTGCTATTTGTCCAATGGAGGTGTCTGCTGACCAGTTTGATGTCCTTTTTTTCTGGCAAAAGTCGTGCCTCACATTCTTTCACAGTTATGCACATTCATCTCACAGATTTCATACTGTCAGCTACTGGGTGATTCCCAGTGCAGCCACACTGTTACACTAATCTGCTCCAACAAAGAGGCATCGCAGCATTTGGAATTTAAATATCTTGCAGTATAATATTTTGTTGCCACCTATCGTAACACTTTATGTGATGCGCAGACTGAGACTAACTTAATGTAGACCCACTTCACATCCCTGAGGTTACGTGGTAAAACTAGGTGTTAAAATTCAGAGCAGCTGTAAAACTGTTAGGTTGGCATCTATCTCTAGCGTCGTGTAAGTCACACAGCAGGGAGAGGACGTTGTTTTGAATTTTAATAAGGGATTACTAAAGACCCCCGGGGTTCTGCTAAAGGACCCTTGAGTGACCCGAGTCCCACTGATTTCGGTCGTCGCTCCACAGATGAGCAAGAGACGAACGGAGAGGAAGCAGAGATGGTGTGTATGTTGAGTTGACAGGTGTTGGAGTTACAGGGTCATTACAGCCATAATTACCCAGTAATGTCACAGTGGGAGAGATAGGAACCCTCTCTCTCTCTCTCTCTCTCTCCTCCGCTCTACCTCCCCCTCACCTCTCCATCTGACCTTGCAGCAATCAATCAGTGTACATGATTCCACCCTGAGTGCAAACTGTGCACACACGTCAGTCTCCGTGCGACACGAGATTAGTCGCGAGCGCCGTTCGCCCGTCGCGATTCGGAGCGTTGCGCGAGCGAAAGTGCCCGTCGGAGTCCGCGCATGATGAGTCAAGAGGAAAGTGGTTGTGACATGTGGCGCACTTGGTGGGCAGCAGCGTGACAGCGTGTTGCAGGGGGAGGCGCAACACACACACACACACCCAACCGCGCTGAGCAACCTGTCACCGTTGCATTAGGAGCTTTTAGCACTTTTTTTAGCAAAGCCTGGAGATTGTGAAAAGACATGCAAGAAAAAAAACCTGTAGCACAAATACATTGGAGGGGAAAAGGAGGGGATTTGAGTCGTTAATGGTCAGATCAAAAGAGCTGAGCACCTGGACAGCAGAGAAGACAGACAGGGCTGTGTAAGGATGACAGTGTGGCTGCATGCTGTAGAGGAAAATACACTTTGTTTGTCCTTTTTAACCTTTTATAGGGCAAGTGACCATACTTGATAACATCCTTGGACGTTCAATACGTCCACCCTGTGTCTCACCTTGAGGGTAAAGAACCACTTTGATTTAGTTTTTATATTAGTGCCAACATCACTACCTTACCAAAAATGTTACTAAACAAATGTTCCAGGCACTTTATAAACGCTTTACTAGTCTGCATTAAACTCCACTTTGATTTATTTGTTGAGATTAGTGCCATTAATACCACCAAGTTACCATATATGGTGACTTTATTCATCTTGATTTGCAACACTTTTTTAAGTCACAAAGGTAAAAAATATCTTGAAATATCCTTCAGTAACACCCTAGGGTTGGAATTTTCATTTTCAAGGAGTGCCCTTTAAAGGGATAACAGTGGTGAGGAGGAGGTCAGTTTGATGGAATGTGCTTGGAAAATGAAGCTTTTTTTTTCTACAACCTGTGACCAAACATGCAAGAATACTCCTTTTAAGACAGCAAATATTGTGAACATATCCTTTGTAGAGTTTTACAACCAACCCGTAGCATCACATACTGTCGTTTAGTCAATGCTGCTGGCATTTCAAGGTTACGCACATGATGTCCTTTGAGATGTATGGGAGTAGTTCTAGTTAGAAAGAGGCTTAAAAGTTAGCTTAAGTTGACGCATCACAACTGTTTGGTTGTGTTATGAAAATATTATTTGGCTTAAAGTACATGTTTTTACGATATCATTCATATGCACAAGGTAAACTTCTCATTGCCTGCAAAGGAGTGACAGGAACAGAGAACATGTGGCTACAGTCTTGTGTCATTTATTTCCGACACTAATTCATTTTCTAGGTCTATCAGACATTCCTGCACATTGAAAAATAATGGTGTTCGAATGTGATGCCAAGCAGTTGTGACTAAAAATCCACTCAAAGAACCAAATCTTAATCAAAAATCGCCATTTGAAGTGTGTAAAATGTTGCTACAGAGGTGGTTGTTGTTTCTTTGAAGGCAGTTTAAAAGCAGTACCACAGGTACAGCTGATTGGGAGCAGAAATGCACCCACAGTCTACATCCGGTGAGTCAGACTAAGCACAGAGTGACAGAACTCTTTCTTCAGAATTTAAAAAAAAAAAAAAAGGCTATAATTTTCTTCCACAACTTGAAACTTTGTTTGCTTTAGCACAGAGCTGCCATATCCGCAGGGAGCTCCATGTGGCCTTTTCCAAATTCTGTGGGTTGGAGTTAAATAACATTTTCACAAATCGAAATCCTGTTCCAAATCTGTTGATCAAACAGGAACGCATTTGGATCCTTAATTGAATCTTGTTGTGCAGTTTGTTTGGTATGGAAATGAAGAAAGAAAAGCGTCATACCTGAAGCATATGTTGTCACTGCTCTGTGACTTTCATTAACCTCCTGAATCTTTTGCTGTTTTTTTCCTCTTTTTTTAAACTTCTATCTGAACAAAACTTCCTAAAATCAGCCAGTAACAGCTTCACAACTACAAATCCAAAATGACAGCCCTGGTTCTCTTGTCATCACCAGGCCAGCATGAAAAACGGCAGCAGTAAAAGTTGACATTTTTACTTCCTTCTAATCAAAACTGTAAATTAGAGAGTCAATTAGAGTCCTGTAACAAAGAGACAGTAAACGCAGATGTTAGTGAACTTGTTCTA
>NW_007577781.1:1113201-1136947 GCF_000690725.1 Stegastes partitus
GTCATTTCCCCCCTTTGTCACCTGCAAATACTGCAGGTGACATTCGCTTCATTTTGGATCGTTTAAGTCGAGGCGCTCTCTTTTATGTCAGTGTTGACAACAAAACAAGAGCTGATGGCCGAGTTTGTTTTTTGTGCGTTCCTTCTTTTGCTCACGTTCCTCCTGTTTATTTTGTGATGAAATTATCCCTTTGAGTAGCGTCGTCAAGGCTTTTTATAAATGTGAGTTTCTCCTCAACACTGGCTCGAACAGCAAACTAGTTTAGCACTTGAGGAAGTGTCACATTCTCACTCAGATATATTTCTGTTTAATTCTGTGTTTCCTGTTTAATTGGGTGAAGCACGACGGGCGGCATCATTTTATGAAAGGTGCTGCATGAATAAAGGTTTTAGAGTCGACATGATTCGTTTTTTAACTAATTAGTCTGTTTTTTAAATTTAGTTTCTGCAGCAAAAATACTAAACAGTCAGCTCATAGCTTTGCAGTTACACTGGTTATTTTGAGTTTGTATTTTGTATTTTCGAGCAAACTGATTATTTATAGGTTTTAAAGTGTTACTTAGGGATTGTTTGGGTGTTAGACAGTTGTGACAGCTGTATGTTAGTAGTTTTTACAATGTGAGGAATTAGTTGAGGAATTTATATTTAACAATACTCCTCCTTTATTTTAATATACATAAATATTCTCGAACACATTTACGACGTGCACACCGCATTAATGCCCTCTGAAACTGGCAACCGAGTCGTCTGAGTTTTCCCAGAAAGTCAGGCTGTGCTTTTTGGCAATTATTCTGCTGCACAGGACTTATCTGCTACAGCAATTTTCCTTGGCTGCAGCTCTGCTATAATGGTGGAAAGTGGCTGGCTGTCACCTATCTTAAGGTGAAGAAAATCAGATTCTCCAAAGTTAAAGTTTGGGATGGGCACAAACCGAGGTGAGCAGCCAGGGAAGGCATGGCAAAATGATTTAGCCAATTAGCAGTGAGACGTGGTGTGGCAGGAAAAAAAAAAAATCATGCAGTTTTCAGTTTGTTTGTTTTTTTTTTCAAATTCTGCACAATGATCTGTTTGGGCTTCAGTGTACAGTCGGGACTGGATAATCCGACACTAAATGTAAAACCTTCTTTTATGTCGGATAGCAAGACTGTCGGATTGTCAAGACGGAGGTCGAGATACAAGGACGGCTCAATGCTTGAAGGCTTATTTGTTGTTAATTATTGTTCATAGTTGTTATAATAACCAGTAGGGCTGATCCAAATAGCAGTTATTGAAGTGGCCGGAACGCACAGGCAGTACTTGGTTGCTGGTGCAGGTTTAGTTAGTGGTCACGGTTCTGTTTCCACCATCGGCAGTGGTGGAGGAGCGGCAGATACGCTCCACCGTTAACATCCGTGTTTACTTCCATAAACACTGAGCACGTTCGCTGCGTGTAACGTCGTCGTGTCCTCTTCTGCGCATGCGGGACACTTTTGGGTCGTATGAAGTTCACACAGCAGATCACATACAAGTCGTATTTAACTGGAAATGTGAACAAACTCGCCCTGCGATGGACTGGCGACCTGTCCAGGGTGTCCCCTGCCTTCGCCCTAAGTCGGCTGGGATAGACTCCAGCCCCCCCGCGACCCTAGTGAGGATTAAGCGGTGTATAGATAATGGATGGATGGATGTGAACAAACTCAGAAAAATCTGATTGCACAAATAAATCTGAATCTGAAAAGTCCTGCAGTCTGAACGTAGCCAATCTGTTGGATTGTTCAGTCAGATCATACGCTGTTATCCTTATTTGTGACATAAAATGTCATGTCGGAGTCGGAATCCAAGGCTGTCGGTATGTTAAGGCTGTTTTTCATGGGTTCCGTTCGTTCTTCTTAAAACCTGTCGGATAGCAAGGTTTTCAGATTGTTAAGGGTCAGATTATCGAGTCACCACTATAATTACAGTCAATCTATCTGGGCTGCTGTAACACAGAGAATCTTGCCATCTCTCTGGATGGACTGAATTTATGGACAAATACGAGCGTGCATGAACCAAGAAAAGGCTGAGGAAGTAGCTCCGCTCTGAACCAGTCGCTGCTAAATGTCAGAAAAGGAGCCTTTAACATAACAGGTCAGACACACGGAGACAGACTGCAACTGCAGGGTTTGTGTGTGAGAGACATCAAGATCGCGTGGGCGAAAACAGAAAGGTCTCCAAGTGAGAGAATTCTTGACAGCAAAGACCAACTTGTGCATCCACACACCAGTATATGTTTGGACACACCTACTCATTCAAGTAGTTTCCTCTACTTCTGCTATTTTCCACACATAAAGAACAAGATCGTGTAATTATCTGTCGTGTTAGAATATGAGCACATTTCTGAGATACTAAGAGCTCCATTTGTTTGCGTGTTCACGTACGATGTAAAGTAGCCGTCGAGTGCTTATTAAATAACGTGCAATTATGCCGAAAATGTTTTCCCTTTTACACAACATGCTTTAAAATGAGCCGGAATTTGCGTCGGATCCGCTGGGTTTGAAGATGCAGTGGGACCGGGAGTGTGCGTACGTAATTGTGTGTATAAAGCCACGAGAGGCAGCGCAAAACAGCAATTAGTTATACAGCCTAATGTGCATGAACTGAACTCCCAATTAGAAATAGTTCACTTCATTTATTATTCCCGCGAAATACACTGCAGGTACAAACACACTGTGGCGTTCTATGTGTGTGTGTGTGTGTGTGTGTGTGTGTGTACAGTATACGTGTGTGTTTATGTACTAGTAAGCTGTGTGCTTTTGTATGTGTGTGGTTTTTTTTAATGTTTGTAGCGCTCGTATATCATCTCTGGGCTGACATTGCTAAAGATACTGCTCTGATTAATCACCTACACATGTGAACATAAAAAACAATAACCACACACACACACGGTGTAATTCAAGGTTACGGTCGCTGCATCTTTACCTTTCACTACATCAGAAGGTGACATTATTTTGGCAGAGCAGGAGAGTGTGCAGCTCGGGATCTTCGTGAGCGTCCAGAAGGATCTTTTCTTCACAAGTGTGAGCCAGTTTGAGTAGCGGTTTATTTGTTTAGCTTCCAGTTATGGGAAATAAGTCTTGATGTCGAGTGTGAATGCCCAATTAGAGACATACAGAGAGGTCAGAAGAGCTGTAATATCTTCCTAGAAAAGAACAACCGAAGTTTTTTGTGACAAGAATCCTTAAGAGAACAAACAGGGGCACGATGACCTATTTTATAAATGTTAAAAAACAAACTCTGTCACTTATGTGGGATTTTTTTCCTGCTCGTTGAAAGACGGTGAGGCAGCTTACGGTGAAGCCACTTTGGCAAAATCACAAAAACAAGGCAGGGATGACATAAATGGGAATTTTAAAATCCTAATGATCAAACAAAAGGATGAAGGATGTCACAGTGGTCCAAACGTTTGAATGTTACTGCGAGATAGCTGTTTAAAGGATCCATATTCTATGTTTTCATCTTTAAATGTGAGGAGCAGCATATACCAAACTAATACATCAGAAAAGGCCGACTTCCATTTCTTGTTTCGTTAATTCACCGATTATCCTTACAATGATCACCTCGCGTTAACTGTGAATTTACTGTCTTTTTTTTTTACTGACGTTTTAACTTGTCGCAGCCATAAAAGTCGTGAGACACCTTGAGTTATCGCACACTTTATTGTGTTGTAGATTTAATTCAAAATGGATAAAAATTCCTCCCATTAACCTCGATTACCCATACCGACAATGCAAACGTTTCTCAGAAGTTTCTTGCAAATGTATTAAAAATCAAAAGCCAAAATCTCCCACAGTCTTGTGCCATTGTCACCACAAGCATCAGATCTGTAAAGTCCATCAACGGCTAAATAAATGCATCAGACATCACTTAAAAAGGCTCACATCTGTGTATATGAGCTACCAACAGGATGGCCGTCTCATTAGCACTTCATCAATCAGGCCTTTATGAAAGAGGAGCCACTCTGAGTTAAAGGCACATGACTGTTTGGGCAGAACTCCAAGCTCTATTTCTGTTGAACCCCGCTCATCATCTGGCTAATATCAAATTGAAATGAGGACGACTGTCGGCCTCGATGAACAACCTGCTCCGGACTGCGGCAACCTGAGATCGTGGCAGAGAGTCACCTTTCAGCGCGACAGAGAACCAAAGCGTTCGACCAATACAGCGACGGAGTGACTTCAGGACAAGTGTCTGACTGTCCTTGAGTGGCCCGGCCAAAGCCCAGACTCCGTAGAACATCTCAGAACGAAACTAAAGACGGCTGATCGTAGATGCTTCCCATCCAGTCTGACGGAGCTTGACAGGAGCTGCCAGGAAGATTGACATAAACTGTCAAAATCCAAGAGGACTCAAATCTAAACTGCTGCCAAAGGAACAAAATACAGAATTAAATGTTTAGAATTTAGAGATTTTAGTTTTTGATTTTTAAAGCCAAACATTTCTCAATAAATGTTTGTCGTTAAGGGTTATTGAGTGTAGATGGAAAATTAAATCACAATACAATGAAGTGTGCAAAAAATGGATGGGTCTGATGCTAAATGGTAAAAATAATGGCAGCTGATTTTCCGTAGCGGTGTCAGGGTCCCGTTATTGTGCTTATTGATTCAGTACGACGGTGTCACTGCTCCAGGGTGCACTTAAACAGAACAGTTGCCGTTAATGTTCTTAGTAAAACCTGTGATTTTATTTCTACTGCAACAAGTTAAAATGTTTGCTATAAAAAAAAGCTATATTGCAGAATTGTTAATAGAATCAGCAGATAAAGAAACTGCTAACGTTAGCTTTCGAGAAATATTAAAGGTGTTAAAATAAAAAATCATAAAAAAATTGTGTAGTGGAGTCACTCAGGTGGCAAAGAGAAGTATCATCCAACACTGTATTTCTTCTTAGTTCAACAGAGGCTTATAGCTTTGTTTGGCTTCTAGGTTCATGACTTTCCTGTTTCACTGAATGTCGTTGCTCTTATTATTGCAGTTTTCAGCTTTAAAATGCACACAATCTGCCGGCAACAAATGGCAAGCAGACAAAGTTAGCTGCTGGATGTAGTGGAGCATGTAGATGCTAAAGAGTTGGTGAAGACCAAAGCAGAGATCAAAGGAAAATGAATTTTGGGCTCATTTTCTACATTTACAAAGTTCCAATGCTACAGTTTCTTCATGTCTGCTTCAACAGTACAACATGCTTGCTATCATGTTCATCCTTTCAACTTTACGAGATCGTGAAACATTTTTGCAGCTGTCTGTGCTGCTCTCAAGTAACGAGAAAAAAACCCTTTTGATAGAAGTTCAAATGCATCGCACTAGGGCTGGACCCGAATAGCAGACGATTTGTTCGTTTGTTCTCCGAATATTCCGGATGATGGCGGACACAGGACTGTGACCGCTGATGGTGGAAACGCCCGCTCACTCCTGCCCCGTCGAACACCCCCCTTCCCAATTAATTGGTCATTTACTGGGCCGAATATCTGGACAACAGCAATTGCTATGTATTTATTTATGATTTGTTTGCCTCACATGTAAGAAAAGTAGAAATGTGTAGTTGGTACCAATGCCGTTGTAATTCCAACTGATTTGCTGATTCTTGAAGCTGAGTTTGATGCCACCAATAGCCAATCAAACGTCTCTATTTAAGTAGAAGCTAAACTTTAATATGCCTAGATATCATTATCGTGACCTCTGGTGCGATAGAAAAACAAACACCGTCAAGTTCTTATCCTTAAGTTTTCACTGCCTATCTTGTGGACACTATATGTTCAGCCTGATTCTCACCACATCAGATCGCACGTGTCTCTGTGAACCTTTCTTTCATCACTTGGATTTCTCCCAAGCTGCTAACACTTGAAACACCACGTCCTACTTAGATTCATCCAAAAATATCTGTCATCATTCATTCTTCTTCCTGTGTTTGAACGGTGTGGGACTATCTGAACTGCCCACTTGCATTCATGTGTTTCTAGAGCTTTGCTTGGTCAGTTATTTCTTCTTGTGATGGGTTAACTTAAGATACGCTGCATTCCTGTTGAGATCTCTAAAGATTTGTGAGATGCAGCATCTATTGGCTGTGGAGTTTATTCGTAGCTAATGGTAAAAAAAAAAAGTTCCAAAAGACAGAGAGAGATTTATAAACACTATGCAATTAAAATATGGTTAGGTTAATGAGGTAATTAGATTCCCTGGTGAATAAGTCACGGTACGTTTGACAGGGAGAGACTGAAAATACGACACTAGGGAAAAACAATGAAGGAAAAGGGGTTGGGGAGGTGATGCAGCACAGAGAGATGGCAAACAAACTGACAACAGCAGCAAAAAGGTGGAAGCAAATTTAACGTCGGTAGGGACAAAGAGATGCAAAAACAGAGAGGACAGCAGTAAAAGTTACAAGTCGAACGCGTTCCACTGTCACCCTCACGACGCCTCGGTGTCCGCCTTGATGACAGAGCGAGACGGAGAGAGCGCAAGAGCGAGAGCAAGGTAGAGCCGGTGTAATGTCATCTCGGAAAGTGAGCGAGGTAAAGGCTACGACCCGTGTACAGCTCACAGTGGCTGACAAAATGACTGTTAACAATGTAATTGCATCACTGTCTGGCAGACAGCCCAGCCCTGCCTAACCCAATATCACACAACCAGCTGGGTCAAAGGAAAGTTTTTTTACGAGAGAAACACAAGAGGAGGTGGAAGAAGAAATCACAGCGCTGTAGAAACAAACCAGAACTAGAGTGCTGCAGGGCTCTGCTTTAGGATAGCTTCTGGTTCCTTGGAGCTAAAACAACACAGTGGAATGGGTGTTAATTGCTCAACCCAATACCAGACTCAAGATTTGGATATAGTTATTATATTTGGTAGTTTAGTCATATTTTTACTTTTTCATTTTATTTTTTAGGTTTAATGCTCAATCCAGAATATACGTAAGATATCATTTATTAACACACACACGCACAACTTTTAAGGTCTCAGCATCTTCCATCCATCCATCCATCCATCCATCCACGACCACCTGTCTAAGTTTTTAAGCACTATTGACCATCCAGCATCATGAAGTGTCATTTAATGCGCACTCAGCTCTTAACGTTTTACCATTTTGAACAGGAATAAGGAATCAAATTTACCGTTTTATACCCAAATTTGAGGCATCACAAATGAATCAAGCATAACATTCAACCACTAAAACTATTTTTTCTGTTCAGGAATACAAGTGAATAACTATAATTTGACGTCTTAATCAAGAAATAATAATTTGCTTTACTAATTTTACAGGGTTTTTTTGTAGAACAGTAAATTTGAAAAGTCATGGATAACTACATTAATTATATTTTAGCATTCAAAAGGTCATTTTGGTTAAAGAGCTTCTACCTAGTCGTGTATTAACCATTACAGAAACATAAGAAATGATGTTAGTGATTACCAATGTTATTTTAGGGCAGCTGTGGCATAAACCTGACATTGGGTGGTAGTCTAGTACATTTGAACATATAAACGTTCTTAATGACCTAGTTATTATCTGTCAGAACTACTTTCCAACCAAGATGAGAATCAGATATGAGCAGGTTGTTTTGAATGTTTTGGGCTACACTAGGAAACACATCCTGGACATTTTTGATATCATTAAAAAAAGATTGAAAGGCAGATTCAGTCTTTTAAGTGACTAGTGCAGCATGGCCACATCCACCCACAAAAGGGGAAACATTAGCTGTCGGACCTCCTGATGAACTCAAATCTGTTTCAACATATACACCATGTATGTTGCGGGACAGATAGATTAGAACAATATTAATGCAGGACTCAACTCGTATCATTAGCAAGTCTGGAATTCAAACCAGGCAGTGTTGGCAGCTGACCTACACGGGCACCGCGGACTCTGATGGTCTCCAAAAGCAACAGGTTTTCCATCTCCACAGGTCCTCGCTAATTTGATTAGATAGTGTAAGCATTAGTTTAGTTATTTGCACCAGTAAAGTATATTATTATCCACAAAGGTGTTTCCTGCGTTATTGTTTCATTATCTGGCCTTGTTTTATGGAGAGTCCTTGTGTCAAAATCTCATATTAAGACCTTTATTATTCGAGGTTTTATTGTCCTCGTGTGGAAATAAAATTGCGTTTAATCAAATTGCTACAAACTAAGACGTGTTAAGTATTGTTTCAGCACTGGAGGTCTCAGGGTTTAATGGGAACCTGGTGGCAGAAAGGTACACAATCAAAGGCCGCCGATCCAAACAGCAAAAGCCACTGCTTGAGAACCGATGCTGTACATTTAAGCAGGAAGAAGATTGATCTTTTAATTAATTACTGAACTGATTATCAGATGATGTGCTTCTGCATTGAGTAAAGTAAATCATCACAAACTCTGCCTTCTGTACAGACTTTTTTAGAGCAGTTTGTGTAATTTAAATCATCCTGGACCATCCATGGAGGATTACAGATTAGATTATGTACAACTTTGTAGAACGACACGCTCATACTTGACACATTCAATGTGATCAAAATAAACAAGTTTTTTTTTTCCTCCCCAAGGCTAGATATTGTGTTTCGTGCAATAGCTTTACTGAAAGCATGCTGGCTTTTCGTCACAGAGAGGATGACTAGCGCTATGATAACCAGATGGTGACTGTGTCCATCATGATCTTATATAATTTACATATAGGTAGTGTGCTATTATGCAATATTAGCGCAAGGATTAAAGAGTAATCTGTTGGAGAATGTGTCATGAGAGGAACAATGGGAGGCTTAGAGGTGGGTCGTAGACAAGACAAACACATCAGCGGAATGGTATGGACCTTTAAAGCGGCTTAGTGTTATCCATTCACCTCAGAGACAGTAGGTAGGAAAACCTCCGGGCTGATATCGCACAGATTTCATTCGACTCAATGAAGAGCACGAGGTGCAGCGGAAAAGCTGCGAACGTAGTAAGTGGACGTTTGTGTTTGGAATACATTTAACTAAATCTACAGTTCAAAAGAGACACGTGTGCTGTTTCTGACACGGAGCCTGTTAAACCTTTTATGTAATGCAGCTGCATCCATCTGTTAGTGAAACAATTTTGCCCTTTTGGCCGCACATGAATTACATGAATTATGCATGGACACGATGAAAATTAGAAACTGCTCATGTACTGTACGGGCATGTGTGCACGGGTCTATCAGCGTCGCCGCGATGAACCGCATGTGCGTCTATACATTATGTATAAATAAGCACACAGTGTGCAGCTCCGGGGCCGAGGCAGGGCGCTAACACTGCCGGTTCAGTGGGTTCAGATCCGCTGGGGCCCCGCAAGACTAAAATTATGTACAGTACCCGGTGAACCTTAAGAAGCTTTGGACAAAAAAGCCTTCAATTAACTGATGTGTATACATGAGTAACTGTTTTTCTAGCATACTAGCACTGTTATGCATGAAACAAACATTTTTTCCAAGTGGTGACTCAGATCCAGTGAGTCACTTCTGTGCATTTGTTTTCTTTCTGTTCAGTTCAAGCGCTTGTACGGACGCACTGACTCAGAACTAACTTTTAGCTATACTGATTGCGTTCCTCCCCGTCGGCATGGAGAGAGCGTAGCATAACTAACCATATGAATTACATATGGGTGTTAATTAGTCCTGAAGCTGCCCGATCAGGCTGAATGGTCCGCTGAGTTTTCACCATATAGGAGCGAACACAGAACAGACCAGGAAGCTTCCATTAGCTTCCCCTTCAGTTTGTGAACATAAATTGATCCCCTCCTTACGCAAATTTTCACTCGTCTCAGTCCAATTGTGTCGAGATGATTATGACTAAATGAATAGATCTATTTTTTTTTTCTTTTCTTTTTCCTCTGAGTATTTTAATATGTATGGACCTGCCGGTTTATTAGGCGAGATGCAAATGCGTGTGGAAAAGCAGTCAGAAACACTTTAGCTGCTAATGAGACTTGTGAGTATTGAAATGTTTGGAATAGATCTGTGGCCCCAAAGTTAAGCATTTTCCAATGGTCTGGGCGGAGAAAAAAACACTTTATAACTAATGCCCAATAACTCCGATCTGGTCGGCTGCTTGCGGATTACAGAATTGAGTTAAGATGGAAGTAATGAGTCAATATGTGAGAAATGGACTGCTCAGCTGTTGGATCACATCAGCAATCAAAAGCACATTATGTATAGAAATTGCTTCCATTGGGCTGTTGATGTTGTTGTCTGCGGTGGAATCAGTATTCACGTCTTTTATTGCAGTAAAGTGGCAGAACCACGTTGTGGAAAGACATGCAGAACTCATGCTTTGAGGATTTTCTTAGGCAAATGTATTTGCATCAGAATATACAGTCGTGACTCGATAATCCGACCCTTAACAATCCGAAAACCTTGTTATCCAACAGGTTTTTAGGAAAAACAAATAAAACCCATTAAGAGTAGCCTTAGCATACCGGCAGCCTTGGATTCTGACTCCGACATGACATTTTATATCACAAATAAGGATAACGGTGTATCATCTGATTTAACAATCCAACAGATTGGCTACATTCAGACTGCAGGACTTAATGCGAATTCGTTCACATTTCCAATTAAATGCGACTTGTATGTGATCTGCTGTTAGAACTTCATACGACCCAAAAGTATCCTGCATGCACAGAACAGGACACAACGACGTCATACTCAGCGAGCGTGCTCAGTGTTTGCAAAAGTAAACTCGGATGCGTATCTTGTCCCCCGCCACCGCCGCCAACGAAGGTGGTAACAGAAATGTGACCACTAACTAAATAGCAAAATACTGCCTGTGCGGTCCAGCTACTTCCACCCCGTCAGAGTGGTCCCCTGGGGTGAAAGTGGCTGGAATGCTGTCTGAACGTAGCCTTGCACAAGTGCACCGGCCAGTTAGGCGTGAAATCCAGCGATGCATAGTGTTCAATACACTAATCATTATAGCAACTATAAACAGTAAATTTTAACAACAAATGAGCCTTCAAGCATCAAGCCCTCCTTGTATCTCATCCTCCGTCTTGACAATCCGACAGTCTTGCTATCCGACATAACAGAAGGTTTTATATTTAGTGTCGGATTATCGAGTCACGGCTGTACTTAAAGGTGAAAATGTACACGTGAAAGGTTCATGTTTGTTAACTTACTGTGTTTCAATTTGAAATCAAAATATGAGAGTGCAATCAATGGAGTGATTACTGTGTTCCATTTAATGGCCTTTACATGCATTTTGCGGCTTCACAAAAAAAATGGACGTCTTGTGTCGATTGCCCCCAATTTTAGGTGTGCTAAAAGTAAGTTAACAACTAAATCCCAATTAGAATTCATTGCATTACTGTTTCCTTTTGCATGGACTGTTCACACACAAAAAAAAGGCAGTGAGTATCTAGTGTTCATTTCTTTTCATCTGCTGAGGCTACGATTAGAGCCAGAAGGTGAAGACCAGAAGAACTAACTGACAGGAAAGAAAACAACTCATCTGTACGTAGAGAATGCAAATGTATTAACAACCACAGGGTAGGAAAGGGATTTATCAAGTACGGCAGTGTGGAAAGTTCTGAAGAAAACAAAGCACTGCTGGAATTCAGAATGCACACAGGACAGGTCGCCCACAGTAAACAACTCCGGCGGATGACAGGAATATCTTGTGAAGAAGAACCCAAAAACAACACCCAGTGACATCGCTGTCAGTCTGGAAAGTGAAAGTGTCAAAGTACCTCAATGCACAGAATAGAGAAGACTTTAATAACAGAGAGTTTACTGCGACATGCAAAACCTCAGTGTTTTGGAACAAACTTTTAATGGACAGATGCCACGAAGGCTGACCCAAACCAAAGTAATAAAGACTCAAAAGTGAAAGACCAGAAGGGGCCATGAACCAGATCATTCCAGCTCATCCAGATGATGTCATGTCATGACTTGAGCGCGCATGTCTGGAACTTTTTAATTGATGATGGAACAGATGATGGCAGCAGCCGGATGAAGTCAGAAGTGTTCCGACAGATTTTCTGCCAATTTACTTGGCCAGACCTTCACGTTGCCCCGTAACATAACATGACTGTTACCCTGAATACACTACACGTCAAGCAGCTTCTATCAGAGACAACAACCGGAAGCTCTGACACTGGCAGTCATTTGGTCTAGACTCTATAGAGCATTTTAACAGCTGAAAAAGAGCTAGAAGACGGAGAACCAATGCAAGAAACATCAGCTGAAGGCAGCTGTTCTGAAGCCCCGGAGAAGAGCTTGTAGTTGCGTCAGTAGTTCATAGACTTCATTACATTCATTTCTGAAACGTCTCTGACATTGTGCCATGTATGATGTCTTCATAGATCTGATTTCATCAAACATGTAAAGACATTCACCTTACAATCACAGAAGAGCAGATAAAGGAGAAAGGACGGCAGCATTGTGTACTAAAAGGTCTCCCTGGATTTGTCTAAGGCCTCGTCCACAGGGTAGCAGGGTATCTCACAAAACGAAGATATTTTTCTACTATGTGGCCTGTCATCCACACGAAAACGCAGATTTACAGTATTAAAAACAATTCTTTAAAAAAACCTCCGACCAAAGTGAAGATTTGTGAATCCTCCGTTCATGCGTCTGCATGTGGACGTCAAGAACCGGGTTTTAGGGTTTGAAACATCACTGCCTGCTTCACAATGTGTTCATATGCGACCTGTGTTTACATTTGGAAACACCGTGGATGCCCTCAGAACTGTGTTGGCGTTGTCTCTTGTCCAGGCCCAGATACCGCTCCATGTACAAGACCACAGGCGAAGGACGGCGTTAGGGACGGTTATTTTCCACCACCTTGCCATTCCACATGTTCTCTGTCAAAGACACCGACGCTGGTTTTGGGTCAGATCGGGACGCACTGGCAGCTGGTGGGAGAACTTTGAGACGGAAATCGTGCTCGAGGAGGAATGGCGTGACAATTTCCGTTATGTCCCGGACGTCGCTCCTGTCGTTGGAGTTATTACATCCTCACGTAGAATATGAATGTGCGGTTAGGTGTGGATGAATTTTTTCTAAAAACAAGGTGGTGTGTACGTAAGTTTTTTTTCTAGACGGAGGGGGCAGGATATTCGGTTTTACAAAAACCCTGCTACGTGTGGACAAGGCCTTAGTCAAACAGTTAAAGCCTCGTATTAGCCTCACAATGTACTTTTGGATTGACTGAGGACTGTGGGTTTTGTCCCTCACTACATTCACTGAAAACTGCACTGGAAAAGAATATTCTAACCATCATTATGAACAGGATGAAATATTACAGCGAGCAAAACCTATTTCAGTGTGCTTATGGGCTCTTGACAGTTGTTTTGTAATAGACCTTGGTGAGGTGGCTGTTGTACAATGTGATTCAAAGTAGCTTTGATTTTATATTTTTTTCCGTCTGCCATAATATGAGTTGTCATGTGACACTTTAATTCACAGTTAAATCGCTGCTTGGACGCCGTCTCCCTCCTTTGATTGACAGCGTCACTGGGCACACATCTGTATGGTTCTCCCTTAGGTGCTCGCATTTTTACCACGAGTGCCCGTCCTTGTAGATTTGAAGGTCTTTCATTTGCCCCCAACACACCATTTCACCCACCTTTAAATTTAAATCCGCTTCTTTCAATTTTCCCCATTTCTGTTTTCCCATAGGAAGACATATAAGAATTCACACGGGATTTGAGCGGTTGCCTAGCGACAGGACTGTTATCACAATGCACCAAAGTGCCAAATGTGTACTCTGTGTATTTACTCAGTTGTAGAATATGCGCTACGTCCTGACCAGCTGTGCAAGCCGGAGACCATTTGTTAAGCCTAGTCCAGTCTGGTCTTCATGTCCCACCTTTAAGATGACACATGTGGTGCGTAAACATTGTGTATGATTTGTACTTGGACTCCGACATCTATAACCTGAGGCCATGGAGCTTATCTCTCTCTGGACGTTGCTGCACCAAGACTCTCTCCAAAAAAGAAAAAGAAAGAAAAACTACTTTTGCTCTTTGGTCAAATATACAAACTTGGCTGGAATACAGACTTCTGTCCCAGATACACACACACACACACACACACAGCACAACACACTGCAGCAGAATATATTTTGGCCTATTTCTCAAAATAATGGGATACGCAGTGTGTGTCTGTGTACTTGTCTGATGTCCTTTGAAGTCCACTGACATTTTGTAGAGAGATACATAATTATGTACAACACACAAATACACGCACGCACATATACACCGTGTGTGTGTTTGTGTGTGTGTGTGAGAGTCTTGGCCGGCCGGTTTCATGGGGCTGCAGATCAAAGGCGTTTGTGTCTCTGTGGTGAACTTTCTTCTCCTTTTTTCTTCTCCAAGTATTTGCAGTTATTTTAAGGTTTACAGAAATTATTTTTGGTTGGAATCCAGTTTTACAGTGTCTGAGCCTCGGACTGGGGTTATATCTATAGAGGTGGAATGAGTTGAACAGCATCCATATGTAGGAAGGAGAGATCATGGCTGGATGGTATTTGTTATGCTCTGGATAAGATTAGGATATTGTTAGATTTTTTTTTTTTTTTGTATTTTTCCCTTCCAAATACTAAGTTGCTTGCACTGAGAGTTTGGCACAGGCAGGAACGTACAAATCAAAAATTGGTTTTATTTATGAATGTTGTTCCGCCATAACATTTTAAAAATCTCATCAAATGCTGTTAATTGCACCTATGTTGCTTGTTTATTTACATATTTTCATCTCTCAGTCAATAAGTATTTTTAAAAAAGAAAAGTCCGCTTTTGATTTTTTACACTTTTTACATTTTTGTTATATTACTTCAGCATCATATTGCTATTTGACAGAGAGCTGTTGGAGTTATGCCCTCTTGATTTTATTTACCTTTAATTGTTTAATTTGCACATATAATTCTGCATAAAATGTTGTTTTGCGTATGTAATTTGGCATTTTGTGCAACTTAAATGTTTAGAACTGTACAAAATATGTACTTCACTATTCATTACTCTGCTCAACAACCAGTTCAAGCAAAGTTTACAAGTCAAAAACCAAATTACTTGAACAAAGGTTATTAAATATTACAGCGTTTTAAGGTGGGGGCGAGGACAAATGAAATTGTGAAGATAATAATAAGGAAAACTAACTATGGTGCGATAAAATGTCATATACACGAGCCATCCCAGGTGACACTTATGCATTATTAAGCTATACATATTTAACAACCACCCCAACATAGTAAAGTTTCGAGGCAAAGTGCGGCACAGACCTGCTCAATCTGCCCCACCAGGTTCATCATCTCTGCTCATTGCATCCCAGCGTAAAAAAATACTATAATATATTCTATATTATGATATACTATAACATACTTAATGTACTCTGCTCAGCCTCTCAGTCCCTCTGCACTCTTTATAGTTTTAAAAAATGTTTGAGCTGATGGACGCTCTGCAGTCGTTAAAGGTGATGCACGGCTCACCGAGGGTAGAAGTTACGCAGTCGATGTCGAAGCTGCAGGATCTATAATGAGCGTGTTAGCTGGACCAGTAACGCACCAGCTGGTGACACAACGCCGTGGGTGTGTTTGAATTGGGTCACTTAACGTGCTCGCCAGTGGTTCATTAAACCAGTCGTTAATTAAGGCATATACAACTTTTCTCCCTTATGTCAAGAGCCGTAATGCTATAACCATAATGGTGCCACACTTAATTATATTACAATGCATCATTTTTACCGTTGTTTGTGCGAGCTAATATGTCAGATCCAGTTGCAGTCGCAGCCTTTTCACTACCTGTTGCTCAGCCAGTGAAAGTTTACAGTTCATGTATGTGTTCAGCTGATTGCTGTGTCACCTCTCAGGACATGAAGTTCTGCCCTCCTGCAGCTTCTTCTGCTGGTTTAGACAAGCTCTTGTGCTCTATTCTCACCCTTTTATGTGACTCTTGCTTTTAATCTAACATGCAACTTGAAATGTTGTGATGTACAATGCTTTATAGAAAAGACTGAGTTACAAATTTGTAAAAATATTCCAAAAAACAAGTTTCTAACAGCTGCAAGACAAAACGTAATTTATTATTTCCATATCTGCACCTAGATATGTATAAAAAAAACAAAAAAAAAAACACAATTCAAAAACAAGTGTACTGCACTGTTAGGTATAAAAGCAGCTGTCAAACTTGTGTGTAGTTCAGAAAAGCAGTGTTGGTCTGAGGTATAGTTTACCTTGTGTTCACAGCAAAAGTCAAAGCAAACTACTACACACTCTGAAAGCAGTATTAGTATTAGTAGTAACATATCTGTATAGGAGGGAAATGTATGTAATGATTCCTAATGTTAATCCCTAAAGGAAGCTTGTATAGGGTAAAAATATATAAAACAAAAAAGAAAGTGGTCTAAGCACGGAGCCCTGTGGAACTCCATGACTAACTTTTACATGTGTAGAAGAGTTGTTTGTAATCTACCTGATAAGGTAAGCCAACCCGTATATTCCCTTCAATTCAAATAGCAAGATCTAGTCTATGTAATGAAATGCTAAATATTGTACTTACATCAACTAGTCCTATTCTCAACCACAAAGTTATTCTTCTCTTACAAAACTTAATCTCCTCCTTTCTGTATGCAAACATCTGTACACCGACAGAAAAAAAAAAAGAATTAAATAAATAAAAAATGTTCTACATTTGTGCTTTACACCGTCACTCAGCTCCTTCTTATCCTCGTCTCTCTTTTTTTGTTGACAAACCATCTGTTTGGTCGGCCTGTGAAAATGTATTCAGGCTGACATATCGCTGAAATGCAGCTCAATGGACTTAACAGTCTGGAACAAATAACAGTATTATTCTGAGTGGATTACACTTACGCATGCCTGGACCACCTGTTTCATGAAATCAAAATGGCATAAATCCCAAATGAAATAAATAAATTCAAATGAAATAAATAAATGAACTTTATTTTACCACAGGAGATTAAGCCTGTGTCGACTCAGCGAGTGAACTGAAAACACTAAACAGCTGTGCGCCTTCGCTGGCATGTCGGCCGTCTGGCATCGCCGTTTTAAAGAAGGGAATGTTCCTGTCAGCATCGCGCTAACTGCCGGTAAATTCCCAGACTGCCCAGTAAGGGAACTGTGCTTGTGACCATGCTAAATTTGTTGGCTGCAAGTGCTGCTCTGATTCATCCATGCTTCAAATGAGTCTGCAGCAATTTGGCGACCGGCGATAAGTCTGTCCGCGGAAGAGATATGAAAGAGGCTGTTTGACCAAGTTTCTGTGGATTTAATTATCAAACGCAGAAGATTGTGACTCCAAAATGAGTCGACTATACTTTACTAGATACTAGACTTTTCTTTAAAAGTCTAAAAACTAGCTAGCATTTGTTAATTGGTATTATTTTTAAGCATCCCATTACAACAACAACAAAAAAAGTCTCTGTTTAGTCCATTTCTGGGGCCTGTTTCACCAAATGTACAATACGAAAGCTTAAAATATGTCATTTATTAATTTTAATCACTTATTTTATTGAGGCATGCAGATTTAGTGAGCAATAAATAAGTGCCTGCTATGAATGTATTGCAGATAGAACAAAAATAAAAGAATTTTATGCGAACATTCTGTTGGAACCAGTAGTTGGATTTTAAACTATGTCTGGGAGACAAACACCAAAATATAACAAGATGCAGGGTTAAACTAATGATTATTACATTATCAATTAATTATTGGTTTATGCAATTGTTTTTAAAGTAATTTTCCATTTGTCAAAAGTATTTAAAAAATGTGTTGCAGCTCCAAAAGTGATTAAATTCTAATTAAATGATTTAACTTTCTTGTTGTTTGTACCCAACAAACTAAAGTCATACAATCATCCAATGAGTCAATGTTGTGGCAGAAGTAGCAGTTTATCAAATCCTGCAGGTCAACGGCTTCAGTCAACGTTCACACGAGAACATGAGAACATGAGAACATGAGAACGTGATCTCCGTGACTTTGACCGTGGCATGATTGCTGGTGCCAGATGGCCAGGTTTGAGTTTTTCTTAAACTGCTGATCTCCGGTGATTTTTCACATGCAACTCAACTTACTCAGAATGCAAACAAGCAAAAATAAAAAAATAAAAAAAACAACCAGAAAACACATCCAGTCAGCAGCAGGTCTGTGGACAGAAACACCTTACTGATAAGAAATGCTGGTGGAGAGAACTCGGCACAGATGGTCGGCTCAAATTCGGGTGTCAACAGCATGAAATCATTAACTCAGGGTGACGTGTGTCAGACAGTCCAGGCTGCTGGTGGTGGTGTAATGATGGAGGAAATGTTTTTTTTTTTTTCCTGTTCCTTGGCACCCTTTGGATCCCTTAATAGCATTCAGTCATGATTTGAATAGCGCAGCCTGAGTATTGTTGATTATGCGCATTCCTTTATGGCCGCAATCTTTTCAAGATATCGTGTAACAAAGCAAAACTCGTCTCAAACCGGTTTCTTAAACACGACATTAGGTTCAGCGGACTTTAGCGGCCTCTCCGCCGACTTCAGTGAAACACCTTTGGGATGTGCCGGAACAAGAGATTGGCAGCGTGAATTTGCAGCTGACAAATCTGCGGAAAAGACGTGATGCAATCATCCCGACATAGAGCAGCGTCTCGAAGGAGCGTCTGGAACTGCTTTGAAAGCAAAGGGAGGCGCAATAGGACGATTACTGCATGTCGATCAACTCGTCAAGTAAAGCCACAGTTGTCTCAGCTCTAGTAGAATAACAGTCAAGGCAGTCTGTAGTATTTTAAAACTAGCAATGTCTACAGTGAGTTTACGATTCAAATTACTACCCATTACAATGCAGATGGCTTGGAAAGTAGACCAGCGTGTTCAAACCACGTAATCAGGTAAGAATGTTAAGAATTTGGTGGTTTCCATTTTATCAGCTTTCCGTTTTTTTCTGGGTTGTATATCAAACCAGAAAAACAAATAAAAATAAAAAAGTTTATTGTCATTTTGCTGTACATACAACATTAGTACAAACAAGATGAGGCAGCGTTTTGTCAGGATCCAAAAACTAAAAGCAATTAAAGAATCGTGTGCATGTCCAGATCAGCAGTTCAGCCTTCTGACAGCTTGTGGAATGAAGCTGTTGATCAGTCTGGAGGTTCATTCCTTCAGTGCTCCGGAAACGTTTGCCTGATGGCAGCAGTTCAAACAGTGTATGGAGAGAGTATGAGGAGTCCCTGACAATGTTCAGCGTCCTGTTCCTGCAGCAGCTCTGGAAAAGTTCAGAGCTGTCTGAGATATCGTCCCCTCCAGCTGTATGTTCGTCTGGGATGTTGTCATGGAGCCATGTTTCTGTTAAAGCAAACACACGGCAGATTTCTACTCTCTGTGGGTTTCTCTCAGCAAACGTAGCTCCTCCAGCGTGTTGTTGAGGGAGCGAACATTGGAGAGTAGGAATGATGGTCCTGCTGGTCTGGAGGGGTTAGCCTTTAGCCTTTAGCATGGATCCCAGCTCTCTTCCTCCTCTTTTGTTTACGTTCTCACCGCTTCCTTCTCTCTCGGGTAACTGCCGGCGTAGCCTCCAATCAGACTCCATGTTGGTGTAGTTTGTCCAAATCACAACCGATCGCCGCAATTTTAGCAACGTTCATTGTCTTGATGTTCAGCAAATTGTCTCAACTGTAAGTTTTGCAGCAAGAACGTCTGGGATAGACAAGAAACTTTCCCTCTTGCTGTCACCTGAAGGGGGTACAGCGTCCATGTGCACCACCATCACATCTAACCCATCTAAGAAACGAAATATCCCTTTTTTATACATTAAACCATCAACAAAAGATAATCACAATTGATGGTGAAACTTCTTGCTTGTTGCAGTGCTGGACCAGCTCTGTGTCTATTACACTCTCAAATCTTTGATCAGAACCTCCTACCCAGTTGATAACGTGATTTAATTACACATCACTGTCGGTAAGCATCAAAACTTTCATGAGCAAATCTCCATTCTTTCTTTCCTGCACCATGCTGTTAGTGAGGCGCTGAATCCGCAGCGTACAGCAACTCCGAGGCTCACACATGTCCTCTTTAATGTTGCCAGATGTATATGTGAGGTTTTTATTCACTAATTACTTCTTTGCATATTTCCATACGCAGAAAGAATCCTCAGCAGCTTATGGCGTCAACGTACATGCGAATAATCCACACAGATATTTAGGTCTGGTGTGAAACGGCTTAAAACGAGGTAGCTAATTAAAGCAGAACAGTCTGGGGATTTGGAGCGTCTTTTAATTCTGCTGAGTGGAGACTTATTGTTCCAAAAGAGTGAATATGCATTGGAGTTTTTTTAAAAAGAACCCCACGTGTCAGCATTTGGCCCCAAAAAAATGTCGAGTCACTAGAATTGATCAGCCGAAGATGATCGTGGACATTGTGTTCCATCGTGGCTTTGAACGCTGCGTGCAACTTGTGCTCATAAGGAGAGGATTTTTAAAGTATTTTTTTTCTCATTTTGTGTTGCATTGGCATCAAGATAAAACATGCATATGGTGGTGATGGAAACTTCCAGCATAACAAGATTCCTCCTTTTTTCTGACACCAATTAGCCACTCGCTAATAAAAGAAAAAAGAAGATCCAGCAATAATTCAAGGGGAAAATCAGAGATGTATTATTTACTTTGAATTCCTTTGAAATTACACAGCATAGCACATCAAAACTACATCTCCAAGCCAATCCCAGTGAAGTGAATGGTGTGTCAACTTTGCAGTGTATGATTCCCATCATGAGGAGAGTGATTACATGGATGTGGACAAGTCGCGGGATAGTGATTTACCAGTTACTTAGCAACAGCTGTGGCTTATGTTAATAAAGCGCTGCCACCAAATATTAAAGGCTTGAACCGTTCTCTGACCCACATAATCACATTCCTTGAACCTGTCTGCCGTGAGGAAGGAACCCTCTTGTGCGCAGCAGCTGCTGAGAGGAGGCCGGACTGATGAGTCTAGTCTAGGCTCGGTGTTTTGTTTGATTCTGGAAGAGCGTACTGTATCGTGACAACTCTTAAATTATCAGCGAGGGAGATACAACAGTAACAGAGGCTTTCATTTGCTTGAAAGCGTTGATCTACTTTCTTTCAATTGCAGCGAGTGTGCTGCTGCCCCAAAAGAAAGGATTTTAGGCGTCTTGGAGTCCCGGTCACGAGGAAGGGTAGATTGATTGGTCTGTTGTGGCGTAGAGGGAGTTGAATGTCAAATTAAGCTCTCAATTTACTGCCTACAACCCAACTTGACGTCATCACGGTGGATACAAGAAGGAGGAATGAGCGGTCAGAGACTAGAATCCCTGCTCCTTCCTGCTGAGGCGGTTTGCGACTTCTGACTGCGCTGCCACCTGGACCCTTCCCTAGGGAGATATTCCACTCACCTCGAGCTGGGATGCAACCACAGGGCAGATCCAGATAATGCTGGAGGGATTATAGATCCCTCCACATCCTAAGTTGAGTGCTGCCTCCGTGAGTCGGTTCCAGATGAGGCACATAATGACATAAAGTGATATGAAGTAATGCATCTTGCAAGTAGGGTAACAGGAAACGAAAGCACAATATCGTCTTTGTGATCGTCGTGCGAGGCATCCACGTCTGTTTCATGCTACTGACTGGAAACGAGAAAAACACGCAGCACGAAGCACGCAAACTCAACTTTGCACAACGGCGCCTTATTTGACAGGCCTTTTGAGACACGAGTTCTCTTTAGCGCACCACCAAAAAATGAAGCCATTCAAAGCACAGTATCTTCTTTGTGATTGAAGAACATTGCCGTCTACTGTACAAGACATCCGTCTCTGTTATGTGCTGCAAAACAAGCTGCATGAAGCATGCGATTTTAGCTTTGTACAATGGTGCCTTATTGACAAGTTCTTTGAGTCGAAACTCCCTTTAAAGCACAGCCAAAAAAAAAAAGTAGACATTCAATTCAGGCAAAACATTAAAATAGGTTTCAGAGGATTTTCATTTTAAAAGCTGCACTTCAAATTCAATATTCCAGGTTTTCAAGGAAAAGGTGTCGCAGCTTTTTGTCATGTTCGGTGCTTTTTTTTGAAGGGACACTGTGAAAGGAACTAAAACCAGCAAGGTGGCCTCTGCAGCGTGTCTTTTTTTTTTCTTTTTCTTTTGCTGCCACTGTTGGTGTGAAAAGAGCTTAAGTGGAGCTAAGTCGCTAGGAATGGGATTTCAGAGGAAACCCTGGTTGCACTCAGAGCGACTTTAACGTATGTGTGTGTCAGTCTGCTGAATGTGCATCTCTGCAGGAGTGAAGTTTAAAAGAGTGGCACTTTCTTTGCTCTGCTTCTGTTCTTTTATTTGCGGCCTCTGTGTTTGTGTTATTGGTGAAAGATGAAGCGGACCTGTCGGTTGGTGGTTTTTAAGGAGCTGCTCTCCGCTTTCATGATAGCCTGGCTAGCGTCTCAACTTGAATATAGCGAAGGATTACACACTGGGTTGTCTGATTATTTCTCGGACTAGATGTATACACTAAATGCAGTTACAAGCCTTCCTATCACAGTCGCATGCTTGTGCTTATTGCTGATATTGATCAACGCTCCACTGTTTTGCAGTTAAGTAGAGACGGATGGATATTTTTTTTTTAGCTGAGGCTCGTCTGATTCTAAAAAAAAACAACTTTTGGAGCGTCCATCAGCTTTTGGGAGTCAAAGCTCCCTGTCCTTTTCCTCCAGCTGTGGCCTCAGCAGCTGATAGAAAACGTTTCCAGCAGAGCGCACACTGGTGAGCTCCTCTGGATTCCCACATTGTGCTACTTGTATTAATAGCAGCAGGGTGGAGGCAGCTGAGGTGACCGTATCAGATTCAGTCATCATTTCTAATGCCTCCCGGGACCATTTATCCTGAAATATATATGGCCGCTGTGCCAATATTTTATTTTTATGCTCCAGTTCTGCTTTTAAATTATCGGAATGATTCATGAATGACACAAAAGCTAATCCCTCACCTTCAGCAGCCTCAGGTGCATGTTCATGTGCGGGGCTATTTCATCAGCTGATCCTGTAACCAGCTGCTGAACCACTTACTGTTACAGTGAGCTGAACAGACGCACTTCTGTATCATTGTGTCTGGGTTTAGGCATTACGACGTGGGGCAACACTGCCACCATGAGGTCAAACTGGAAATCACAGCATTGATTTCTGTAATTTTCAGCCAGCGTGCTAATAAGAAATGATCAGTTATTATAAACCTTTCAATGTTTCTGAGCCTGTGCACTTTTTTCAGACAAAAACATTAGACAAAGCTTTTCAGATTTTTTTTTTTAACATTTTGACACCAGTGCATAAATAAAGGCACTAGAGCTGCAACGAACGATTATTTTGACAATCAATGACATATTTCTTTAGCCTTTGTTTACCCAGGTAAGTTATTAAGAACGTATTTTCATGAGAATTGTGCGTTTTACAGTATTTTATTTAACTAATTTCTGTAAAACACAGCTCAAATCAGAAGGAACACAATGAGCTTTATATCAGTCAGTGTAAAGCTTTTTCAATTCAAAGCATCAAACACAAAAAATGAGGTAAAAGTGTTTTAAAAAAATAAATTTAAAAAAGTTCGTTTTTTTGTAGATTCAGTGTGAAGTGCTCTCACGCTTTGAATGACTTTGTTCGTGAAGTGTTCTCTCCTGATTTATCTCTTTTACTTCTTTTTTCTTCAAACTTTCGCCAGCCACCTCCGCCGTCTAGCCGAATGCATTGACTGCACCGTGGCGTACGTGATGCAAAACGAGGCCAACTCTTGGCTGTTGGCTACTTCTCCTGCTGTGCTGGTAGATTACAGCCACC
>NW_007577781.1:1137852-1156321 GCF_000690725.1 Stegastes partitus
ATCCTCGTAAAATATATTGACAAGAACTCCGTTTGGCAAGAATAAAGTTTGCAAAAGGAGCCTAACAGCTCTGCAGCTTTCAAGGAGGGTTTGATCGCGCTTCCTCCGAGACACTTTTTTTTTTTCCACCGTGACTGCATAGCCGAGAGAGGGGGTGGATGGAAGCAGATATACTGAGGGATGATGGGCAGGAAGAGAGAGCTGGGTGGGCAGAGATGGATGGATATATGGATAGGCAGAGAGAGTGAGAGAAACAGGGAGAGGGTGGAGTGGGTAGCAGTCAAAGAGATAGAGGGATAAGGTGGTAAAGAATGTCAGATGCAGAGATGAAAGATGGTCCAGCTGGGGAGACAACCACCCCCCCACAACACACACACACACACACACTATGTTGTCATCTGGTGTTTACATTTTTACACCGAGCTACGTGATATAAAGTAAGAGTATGATGCGAGGCTGTGAAAAACGGTGTATGACTCAGATTGCCTCCCCGTGTCACGGTTTCGTTGGGATGGGTGTCAAGAGTCGTGTGTTCTGGTGGGATCTGAAGGGTTTCTTGCAGAATTCACCAGACAGTAGTTGTTATTATCGAGCTGAGTATAAATATGAACCATCACATGGGTGCTCAACTATAAAGATCTGCTTCAGGAGCTTAAGAGGCGCCACTGATTGGACTTTGTAGCCAGTTTTCAACTAGAAGTCAGTTTCAAAATGAAGGCACGGAAAACCTCACAGAGGCCGACATACATTTTTAAAGGAAGAGAGACTTGATCCAAGGGGGATGCAAGCAGAGCCAAACCCAACTTGAATAGACTTGAGTATAATTAGACCTTTGCCTCTTGTACCAGCACAAAAACCCTCTTACAAATGAAAGACGATAATACGGCGCACACTGGGTTCCATGTCACTCAGAGTGTTGGACATGTACGGATCCAAGACCTGCAGCAGAAAATCAAGACGCTATCCAACCTAATTATACTGAGTAGGATTCGAATCGGATCCACTCGGGGGATTTGAGATTCCTTAGAATTGATGAGACCCCTGAAGACCTCTCGCCCAGGCTGGAATATCTCATCAACTGTCAGAGGGATCGCTGTGAGTCTTTCTACAGATGTTTGTGATTCCCAGAGGATGACTCCCTCAGACCTTGATCTTCTCCCGGACTTTTCACCATGTTTCTTCATCTACAAGATACAGCAGAGTGGTGCAAGTATTGGTTTTCATGGTCACCAGAAGCTGTGTCCAGTGAGGTGACGTTTCATGTGGTGGTAGGTTGACCTTTGTGGCTCAGGTGGTAGAGCGGGTTGTTGGAAGATTGGCGGTTCGATCCTGTTAGACCCGATTCTTTAGCCCAAGAACAAACTGGAGAAATCTTCAGTTCTCAGATGTAGAATTTATTTTAGGTCACAGGTAAAGTGAGGCAGCGCTGGATTCAGAGGGACAGAGCGTAATCTCATGTCCAGCTGAACTGTTTTTTCAGTATCAGGTTACAGATATCTTCTTGGGCTGGGACTGCCCCGAAGATAGGTAAGACTTGTACACTACTGAGTTTAATTGGCCAGTTACCAATGACATGGACAGGCATACCTCTTCTGTCCACGTCCTTGAAATTTGGTAAGCAACGTGTGGATGTTGTTGCTAGCTAAAGTATGAATCATATCTGATAGAAAAAAGGAGTCTCCGCTGTCTCCAGGTGTGTGAACCGGTTCTCATCGGCCACATTATCTTCAAGGATGTACACTGTGCTCAGTAAGAAAATACAAAACAGAATCATAGGCTTCATTGACAAATATAGATTAAGACTACACAATAGCTCGAAACATACTTAATTATAACAGTCCACGGCCCCTCCACAGTCTAAGTGTCCTTGGGCAAGACACTGAACCCGAAGTTGCTCCCAATTTACCATTTACCTTTGGCTCAACAGCAGAGTCGTGGTCCTTGTGAACAGTTAGACTCCCAGATTTAAAAAAAAAAAAAAAAACGTATCCATCACAGCCTCACAAAGTCTCACCGACGCTGTTGTGTTTGATGTCTGCGTGAACGCTTGTTCAGCAAATGGTTTATTTGCGTTGCATCCAGTTTCACAGCTGGTGAAAGTAGCAGCAAAACAGTGAGATGCTGGCGCCTGCTTGGTAGAATCCACTCTGATACTTGCTGAGTTGTGTAACCGCGAGCGACCGACCACACCTCGGTTACACAACCGCTCTCTGTAGTACACTACCAGCTTTCCAGGGTGACTGGATGAGTTAGTGCCTGCAAATGTGTGGGAGCGTCCATACTGTGCTCTATTACTACTGAGTGGGCTTGACTCGAAGATAACGCCGCACTAATTAGACTTACTCATCTTCCAGTTCACTGTATTCTCTCCCTGCAAAGATAACATTTGTAAGATAAGCTGAGTCAGGATCGTCTTTATTGTCGCTGAGGGGAGGTGGGGGTGTGCGGCAACAAAGGATACAGGTGTAAAGTGGAGAATGAAAGAAGCCACGAAGGCATATAAATGCAAACAAAATAATTAGCATATTTATTGTGATAATAAGATAATAGCTCGCAGGCCAGGAGGAATGGAACCGCAAATGCCTTCAGACGAACAAAGACACACAAAAAAAAGCAGATTATGCATTATACACTGTGAAGGTTCTTAAGGTTGTATGGAAAACCTTTGTACATCCAAGATGAACAGCCTACCCATCATGCAACAGGGTTTAAGATGTTATTCAAAGGAATCTTCATCATTCATTCAATCATTCATGTTGGGATAGAAGTGTTTAGTAGTAAGATATGCTGACATTCCTGAACTTTGTGCATGGCTGCTACACTGATGACAGCTGAAAATGTATCATGAAAAAATGTTTGGTTTACATCAGTATCGATAATATTAGATCATTTTAGAACAAGATCTAGATCAAGGAGGCAGGGACTTCATAGAGCCATACAGCGTAAATGAACCAACAGTGACATCTGAGGCATTTTAAGGTAGGAAAGGATTATTTTCATCGAAGGAAACTTCTAAATGTGTAATTTTGATACGCAGACGTGTGTTTTTTGGGGTTTAATCAATGACTACTTGTTAGTGTCTGAGCCTTGCTTTCCATTTATTGCTTGTTTAACCAGAATAAAACGGCTTCTAGATGAAATTGTACATCAATTTGGAGGCATAATGTCCACGAACAGCCAAGAGTGAATGTAAAAAGCTGAGATAAAACAAAAATCTGACAAAAAAACACAAAAATGTTGCGATGGAATGAGGTTAGCAATAATAACACGTTGAAGCATCAGCAACAAGCCTTTATTCGTGCTTGAGAGGACACATGAGCAGTTTCACATGTCGTCTCTGCTTCACGTTGACAGTAGCATTTTGGTTTTTTATGTAGTTTTCTTTTTTTTAAGTCTATTTGATGTGTTACAGCAAGAAATCGTAGGTACAGTTGAACCTTTGATCTGTGCTGTACATAGATTTGGCCTTTGTTGTCTCAATGAGGCGTATTCCTGACCCTGTGTATGTCTTACTTTACCCTTTTAAAGGTTTAGTCTCTAGATCTTGTCATATAAACAACATACGTTTCAGTCTTTAACAAAAGCAGATCTGGTGTTATTTATTACCCGAGGTCCTCCAGCTCCCTGTGTGTTGGTGCAGAAAGCAGCATGGACACTTTAATTGTTCATTCCAGCCATTAAACAGTAAATCCTGTCATACCTGTTCACCTGACACACACACACACACACACACACACACACACACATACTAAAACATGTAGAACCTGTCAGAGGGGCGAGCAGAATGCAAAACAGACCTCTGAATCCCTCAGACATGCACACAGTCCATTAGCTAGCCCACACCAGCAGCTGCTGTGCGCGCTTGCACCGCAATATGACATTTTGGATTGGAAATACCCATGCATGCATACATGCGTCATGGAAGTGATATGCTTATGGGATCAAATCTCTAAAGCTTGTTTACTGTGTACAGCTGCATAGACGTGCAAGTGCCAAGCATAAGAAAAAAAAAAGAAGAAAAAAAAACACTGTTTATGTGCTTGAGTGTGTGTGTTTGTGTGTAACGCTTGACCGAGTCCATGGATAGAGCCCATTGCCAGCCAGCCAGTAAGTCACTCTTCTGAATTATTGAAACAGGTCAGTAAGCAGGAGGAGAGCAGCGTCTGCATGTGTGCAGTTGTCGATTGTGCAGCACCGCACTTCAGATTCACAGCTTAAGTTTGCTGTTCTGTTCCGACGCTGCATACAGGGAATTAATGGCTGCGCCCTCCATTCAAGGCTTATAAAAACAATTTTTGGGGGACAAATATAAAACACTGCATACAGAGATCCATCAGAATGCATCAACCTCAACCATATAAAGTAAAGACTGAATGACAGTGTTACAAATGGTGATATTTAACAGCCCAACTAAATCTGCAAGAAGCTCCAGAGCAGCTGCGCTCTCTTCTGCTCCTGTTGTCCTGGGATGGTTTTTTTTTTTAGTTATTTTTTTTTTGTTTTATTCCAACAAAGCAGCAGCAGCCAAAATAAATAGTGCAGCAGGATAAATACCAAGGGTAAGCAATGTTACAAGATGAAATGCATATAAAGAAAGCAGTCAGAGGCTCTGATCTGTGCTGCTATGATGTCTAACGCAACAATGGAGCAGATGCACACACAAGTTGTTAGACTTTTTTCCGCCTGAAAAAATAGGAAAGGAAAACATAACACTTGTCTTTAAATACAAGCTGTTCTCTTTTGATTTTTTGTTTGGATCCAGTGATTAAAGAAACTACAGAGATGTAGTTAAAAATAGTAAAGTAAGGCAGGGTTGTATAGGAAAAATGTCTAAATTAGGTTTAAAAAATAGCATTTGTTTAGCACAAACACCAACTGCAACAGCAACAAATGAAACAGTAATTAAGACATCTGCTGATTCTTAAATATTAACAAAGATGCAATAAAAAGAAGATAAGCATTTGACTAATTTTCCAACATGAAGCATTGAGTTTTGAGGTGTGGGTAGAGATGCAGGTTAGGTCAATAAAAACACATTAAATGCAAATCAAAAGCAACCAAACTTTGCTTTCATGGCTGAAACACAGTGCTAATTTGCAGCCACATGGGCCTCTTGGTCCCCCAGTGGAGGCTTAAACCAACAGGGACCAACAGTTCCCCCTTGTGAGGAGGACACTGATGTCTAAAAAACCAACAACCCTGTGTCCCCCACCACCTCCACCTAAGCAACACTGGCTGCTCCGAGGGCTGACGGACTTGACGTAGGGGTGCATGACGAGGCCAGGCCCACTTTCAGTGACACCTGCTCCAACTGTAGGAGCCTTAACATCAGCATGGCGCGGTGGATTCACTCTGGTCACCTGCTATTTGCTTTCAGGTTTTGGCGAGTTGGAATATTGGGGTGATTCAGTTTGAACTGGAAACTGATTCTGAAGAAGAGTGGTGATACAGACCCACCCTACAAGTTCTGGTTCCTGAGGTTTGCCACATATGAAACCCTAAATCCATTGGTGGAGCCTTTAACCTCATGATGCCTTATTTGTTGGGATCAGACTCTATTGGGGTCAAGCTCTATTTGATTTGTATTTCTATCTTTGCGTAAGTCAGTGCTGACAGTCTTGTTGTCATTTGGGGTTCTTTTTTCTCTTCTCTTGCTGTAACGAGTGTAACGTTGAGAAAAAAACAGAAAAAGCGTGGGGAACATGCTCTCCAAAATTACAGCATAACATATAATAACGGCGTGTTGCTGGGAAAAATGACAGAAAAGACTCTTCAAAATAAGCGTTTGATTGGACGTGTGATTGAGTCACCACTATCAGCCCTGTGCATCATCACACCCGTTGAGAGACACTCCAAACTTCAGCGTTTTTTGTTGTTTTTTTTGTTTTCACCGGAAAGCACCTTACTATAATAACTCGGTGCTAATTTCCTCAGCTTTCACTAAAACACTTTAAAGCCTGCTCAGGCAGAACAGATGCTCTTATTGCAAACTAGCGTGTGTTGCTTTACAGTATTTTTTCGATGCCTCCATGGACACTTTTCCATAGTGCTTCTGTTTTTTTTTTAATGCTGTGTGTTGACATCACGTTGCAGCGGTTGGGATGTATATACCTCCTGACTCCTCGCTGCCCATGCTGTGAACTCTACACTAAAGCGTAAACAAGCTGTAATTCGGTAGACTTCCTGCAGCTGCTCCGCCTTGTTATAGCTCTTCTACGTATGGAGTTACATAAGATGCTGAATAATTGAAGGCAATTAATTTTAGGAGACCTTTTTCCTGGAGATTCTTCTTTTATGTAAGGATCGGTCAAGACCTTCATCTTCGAGGGGGAGCCCGTGTTGACGAAAGTCGCTGTGGCATTTCCCCCCCAGGTACCCAGGCCTCATTAAAGGATACATGCGCCATTGCAGTCCAGACTAAATTGGAGTGAATGCGCTCTCACCCTGGGGACACAGGCTCATTAGACCAGACTGGTTGGCTTTTCACACTGGGAGTCGACAAGAAACTAACCATTGACCTACAGTTTGTGTCTGTCTGCTGCGGCTTTAAAGGACACGATCGAGATTTCTCAAATCAGAACCCCTTGAGCTCGAGGCTATTTGTTGAGATTTCTCTCTAAATTCAGTCAGTAGCAGCTCTTAGATTGCAAGACTGAAATTTACAACCTTGGACTCTACGGAGAAGACACACTTGAGAGAATTTTGAACTCTCCTTTTCCCTCTTCCACCCAATTAAAACCGCAAATTAAAGAGTAAATAACAGCATTGTACAAGGCAAGAACAGGGACCTCCGGGGTGGAAAAGGGTTGAGAATAGTCAGGTAAGATGGATTAGATTCAATAGATGACTTTTATTCGTCTGTTTGTGTCTCTAAATAGCCGCCGCAACAAAGTTTGGTGTGCAGTTACATAACAGCCTTGGACTAGATTCTGCTGCGCAAGCAAATTAGTGCAACACTTTCCACTTTGTAGTCGCAGATGTGTTTCTTCCAGGGTCATTTTCAGGGGGCGGATTTAGAGGATCATAAATAACAAACATGTAGAGGAGGGAGCAGACAGTGATTAATTCACCCAGTCAGTCATTCAGAAATTTGAGTAATTTGGCAACAACGCATATAAAACATTGCTGATTAGACACTGTGGAGCGTAGGAGGACACTCAAACATGCTTTTTTTTCCCCCCTTCCTTCAGTGTCCAGTGGATGTGAAGCTCATGCCCTTGCATGCAGCAGAGGGTGTGGTTGTGCATATTAACACCAGTCAATCACTTTTGCTGCTTCTGGCAGATTTGCTGACAAAGAGGCTCTGTTTGACCACCTTGTCGCTGGCTTGTTTGTGTTTTCAAGGTCGTTAGGATGGAAAAATAAAAAAAAAGCGAAACCTTTATCCGTCATCTTGTTATCTGTATGTATCCAGTATCCAGATGTATAGTCTGATGGTTTGAAACTTTATTATTTCTAGCGCTGCATTCATGTCAGTGGAAATAAATAAAGAGTGTCGAGGCAGGAACACCTGTGATCCAATGGGCAGGTTTAGGAAATGTAGATACACTCTGCATGTGATGAAATGGAGTGCATGTGTTTGTGCTGCTCTGTGCAGAATTCATTACGGGCTGTGCGATAACTCTGTGTGTGTTCGTGTGTGTGTGTGTGATGCTGCTGATACCAGACACCACCACGCTATCGATGCAATCTGTTAACTCCTCTCTGCATCTATCTTTATCTCCCTCCATCCTTCTTCCTCTTCACTTTCACATACATCCACTTTTTTCTGTAATTTTTCCTTTTCCACCTCCCCTCATGCCTCCATCCCTCTCTGTCTCCAGGACCCCACCCTTTCTCCTCCCTCTCTCGCCGGCTGCCTTCGTTTTCTTTTCACTCGCCCTCCCTTCCACCTTACTCTTTGCCCTCATTCTTTTCCTCCTTGCCTCGTTTTGATCCCTCCCTCCCTCCCTCCCTCTCTCCCATCCCTTCCTCCTTCCCTCCGTCCTGCTGGCTCAGCTGGTATAGAAGCGGCCTTTGTTTCAGCTGTGTCCTCTATCCTTTGAAGGAGGAGAGCTGAAAAGCGAGAGGGAGGGAGGGAGGGAGGGAAGATGTGAGGGATGGACGAGGAAAGAGAGGAGAAAAAAATCCAAGTGGGAAAATGGGATGCGATGAAGGAGAGGGACGATGGAGAAATCCGGGAGGGGGGGTGAAGGAAGGAAAGAAAGGAAGAGGGATATCTTTGGATCAATGGTCAGGGTTGTTCAAGTCATTGATATCCAGTAGCAACAGCATGTGAGGGCAGATTTCCTGTGTGGGAGGCTCAGTCTATGGGACCTGCGCTCTCAACTTCGAACGCTTCCAGTTGGTTCAATGCTGCACAGTTGCAGCGCTTTAGTTCTCAGTTAAACCAAGCAGTTTATTGATAATTAGGCTGTTTTTGAACACAGTCAATGCTGCTGAATCCTGTAGACTTTAACTGTGCTGTAGGCCGACCACACAAAATAAAATACTCGCTTGTGTGTTTGTTTGTGTTGTTTATTTCTGAGCCCAACACTGAATGCCATACTGACTTCTTTTTTTTTTTCCTTTCTTGTTCTGTAGTGAGAAAAAACCTGCAAGAAGATTTTAGATCTGCGCCCTCATCCATGATGTTGTAGCCGTGGTAACATGTGAATCCTGAAGCAGAGTGTTATTTGCT
Source organism: Stegastes partitus (assembly GCF_000690725.1). NCBI lineage: Eukaryota > Metazoa > Chordata > Actinopteri > Pomacentridae > Stegastes > Stegastes partitus. The sequence continues at coordinate 1,146,533 of NW_007577781.1, forward strand.
TTTACATCTCTCAAGGTAAGATCTTTGCTTTTTTCTGTTTTCTTTTTCGTTTTCTTTTTAAAAAAAATATTTCGTCAACTTTAAAGTGCACAAAATGTGAAAACGGCATCATATAATGAAAGAGAGCACACACACACATATATACAGTCGTGACTCGATAATCCAACCCTTAATCCGAAAACCTTGCTATCCCGCAGGTTTTTAGGAAAAACGAGCGGAACCCATGAAGAATAGCCTTAACATACCAACAGCCTTGGATTTAGACTCCAACATGACATTTTATATCACAAATAAGGATAACTGCGTATTTTCTGAATTAACAACCTGACAGATTGGCTACGTTCAGACTGCAGGACTTTATGCTCAATTCAGATTTTTTGTGAAATCAGATTTTTTTGCGAGTTCGTTCACATTTCCAATTAAGTGCGACTTGTATGTGATCTGCTGTGTGAACTTCATACGACCCAAAAGTGTCCCGCATGCACAGAAGAGGACACAATGACGTCACACGCAGTGATTGTGCTCAGTGTTTACGGAAGTAAACATGGATGGTAACGGTGGAATATGTGCCACTCCCCCGCCGCCGCCACGGATGGTGGAAACAAAACTGTGACCGCTAACTAAACTGGCATCAACAGCTAAGTACTGACCGTGTGTTCCACCTCAGGGGTGCACTCCGATGGGGTGAAAGTCCCCCCCCGACCGCGCTGAATATTCAGATATTCATCATTAATTGGATCTGTGTTATTCAGACTATCATGAAAAGATCAGATAAAGGTCGTTGCACAGGAGGAAAAAAAAATCTGATTTGGGTCATTTCATCCTGCTGTCTGAACGTATTTACCTTTGATGTCAACCGAAACCACAAGCCCACTGGTCAATTAGAAATCCAGCGATGCGTAGTGTTCTAACTATACGCTAGTTTTTATAACAGCTATAAACAGTAAATGTTGACAAATGACCCTTCAAGCATCAAGCCCTCCTTGTGTCTCAACCTCCATCTTGACAATCCAACAGCCTTGCTATCCAACATAAAAGAAGGTTTTACATTTGGTGTCGGATTATCGAGTCACGACTGTATATATATATATATATATTTAAAATTTTGTATTTATTTATTTACTTTTGTTCCAACTGCTTAAACCCTCTTAGAACAACATTTTTATTTATTTATTTTTTAAGATTAGAGGTTCATGTAAGTATATAATGGGTTCTTCTGTTGGCCAAACTCTAATGTATTTATACAGAACTAGTGATGCTCTTTCCCCCTGTACCTTCTCTTTAAGCTAAGTCGCGCCGATCACCTGCTGGTTCTACTGAATATTTAGCGTCCAGACATGAGCGTGATATGATTCCTTTCATCTGACTCTCCACTAGAGAAGTCACATCTCCCAACATATAGGCTCCTTTAATAACTGCCCGTACCAGGAGTTTGTTCCTCTCGGGACTGTTTGCTGCACAAAGGCTAAATGGAAGCCTCTTCTTCCTGTTAGCAGAAACCAGACTCTGAAGTTACTGTAGTCAAGGAAAGCTGACTAGATCTGGGTCAGCGCCACACTCACCTGGATGCCAGGTCGGCTCGATTTGGCCTCGTAGTGGAAAAGGAGGTATGGTGGAAATGAGGTTGGCATTTTGGCTGTGTCCAATTTGGCTCCGTAGTGGAAACCTGAATAGTGTTGCTTAGTTCTCTGTGCGTTTGCCTTGAAGATTAGTTTGCCCCTGCAGTGGAAACAAGCTGTTAAACCAGACTCCGCTATGGAAATCAGCAGCGCCTGTGGTCTTTACCACTGGTGTGATTAATTCTTCCTTTTGGTTGATAAATATTCACGCCTTTCGCTCCGAACCAGTTTTTTTCTTCCTTCCTTATCACCTCTTATGTCCCTGCTAATGTTTTCAGGCTGATACACGGTAGCTCGTCATCTTCACATAGGCTTCCTCTGTCAGAAACCCACCTCTCACCTCCTCACCCCCCGAGACTCTGCTGCTGATTCCCTTTCCCCCATGCCCTCTCTCTCTCTCTCTCTAACAGCCTGCTTTCCCTTTTTCCTCTCTTCAGCTAGTTGTTAGATCTACACTTCTAACCTCAATACGTCCCTCTGGGATGTGGCTGACTGCTGAACTCAGCTAGAAAGAGGCAGGAGGGAGAAAGTGGGGAGAGGGAAGAAAGGTGGGAAAGTCACAAATCTAGCTTTCCAGTCATCTCCCGTGTCTAGTTAAAACCAGGTTTATCTGATTAGACAAAGGAGAGGAAAAGGATCAGCAGCTACTGACAAATTTAGTTTTTAATAAGCGGATGAACTAAAAAAAATAAAAGCCATTGTAGATGTATGTTTTTTTTTTTATGTAGAAAATCCTCACAGACTAATTAGCACTTCAGGTGTAAAATTCTTGGAGTGGCTCTTAAAACTGTATTATTTACCCAAACTTTTGCGCCGCTACGTCAGAGGATTAGCCGGATTACTTTTAATGAAGAATAAAATTTCATTCCACTCCGTTGAGAGAAAAGTTTTACGAAAATGAATAAGTGGCACAAATGAAAAAAAATAGCGGCTCAACTCGTTCGCATTCAGCCTCGGTGTTTGTAATAAAAAGATTAAAAGTTTGGAAGTTTCTTTGGACTCATGTACAGATTTATAATGTGTGCGCCCCTATAGATGACNGTACAAAAAATGTTATTAAGCAGCTAATTGATGACTAAATTAGTTGACAACTGTTTTAATCGGCTTTAATCCATTAAGTCAGTTCGTTGTTTCAGCCCTAAAAGGCACACGGTTTTAAGAATACCAGCTTAAATGAAAAAATATGAATACACTCCACCAGGTGTTATAGTCTGGGCTTGCGGATGGCATAGCTTTACAGTCTGCTGCTTTTTCAATACCCAGTGTTACTAGGCAGCATCCACTCACATTAACTATAACGCTACTTTCTTACTGCAGTTCATGCAGGACAGTTTAATTAAACTACATTTAGATGTATTAAATTGTCTGATAGTTGAGTCTGCATGCTGTTTATTCACCTGTGTCCTCCAACAGTCCATTGGCATGCAGGTCAGGGTTATATTGTGACACCATACTGAGTCACCAGTTGCCTGTGACGGACTGGAAATCTGTACAGGTTGTACTCTCCCTCTTTGTTTGCTGTGCTAGACTTCAAGTCCTGCTTCTCCACCTCCACCCTCCATTTACATCTCTCCCACTTTAGCTCGTTCATTACCCTAATTCATTCCTCATTACCGCAACCGAAGGACGAGCTGGATGCATTTGCTGACTGACTTAACGAGACATTTGCATCCATATCATCTAGCTAAATGCCATAACTCTCCTTCGTGCAAATGCGATTCACCATTTGGAGAGATCCTCGTAAAATATATTGACAAGAACTCCGTTTGGCAAGAATAAAGTTTGCAAAAGGAGCCTAACAGCTCTGCAGCTTTCAAGGAGGGTTTGATCGCGCTTCCTCCGAGACACTTTTTTTTTTTCCACCGTGACTGCATAGCCGAGAGAGGGGGTGGATGGAAGCAGATATACTGAGGGATGATGGGCAGGAAGAGAGAGCTGGGTGGGCAGAGATGGATGGATATATGGATAGGCAGAGAGAGTGAGAGAAACAGGGAGAGGGTGGAGTGGGTAGCAGTCAAAGAGATAGAGGGATAAGGTGGTAAAGAATGTCAGATGCAGAGATGAAAGATGGTCCAGCTGGGGAGACAACCACCCCCCCACAACACACACACACACACACACTATGTTGTCATCTGGTGTTTACATTTTTACACCGAGCTACGTGATATAAAGTAAGAGTATGATGCGAGGCTGTGAAAAACGGTGTATGACTCAGATTGCCTCCCCGTGTCACGGTTTCGTTGGGATGGGTGTCAAGAGTCGTGTGTTCTGGTGGGATCTGAAGGGTTTCTTGCAGAATTCACCAGACAGTAGTTGTTATTATCGAGCTGAGTATAAATATGAACCATCACATGGGTGCTCAACTATAAAGATCTGCTTCAGGAGCTTAAGAGGCGCCACTGATTGGACTTTGTAGCCAGTTTTCAACTAGAAGTCAGTTTCAAAATGAAGGCACGGAAAACCTCACAGAGGCCGACATACATTTTTAAAGGAAGAGAGACTTGATCCAAAGGGGATGCAAGCAGAGCCAAACCCAACTTGAATAGACTTGAGTATAATTAGACCTTTGCCTGTTGTACCAGCACAAAAAAACCCTCTTACAAATGAAAGATGATAATACGGCGCACGCTGGGTTCCATGTCACTCAGAGTGTTGGACATGTACGGATCCAAGACCTGCAGCAGAAAATCAAGACGCTATCCAACCTAATTATACTGAGTAGGATTCGAATCGGATCCACTCGGGGGATTCGAGATTCCTTAGAATTGATGAGACCCCTGAAGACCTCTCGCCCAGGCTGGAATATCTCATCAACTGTCAGAGGGATCGCTGTGAGTCTTTCTACAGATGTTTGTGATTCCCAGAGGATGACTCCCTCAGACCTTGATCTTCTCCCGGACTTTTCACCATGTTTCTTCATCTACAAGATACAGCAGAGTGGTGCAAGTATTGGTTTTCATGGTCACCAGAAGCTGTGTCCAGTGAGGTGACGTTTCATGTGGTGGTAGGTTGACCTTTGTGGCTCAGGTGGTAGAGCGGGTTGTTGGAAGATTGGCGGTTCGATCCTGTTAGACCCGATTCTTTAGCCCAAGAACAAACTGGAGAAATCTTCAGTTCTCAGATGTAGAATTTATTTTAGGTCACAGGTAAAGTGAGGCAGCGCTGGATTCAGAGGGACAGAGCGTAATCTCATGTCCAGCTGAACTGTTTTTTCAGTATCAGGTTACAGATATCTTCTTGGGCTGGGACTGCCCCGAAGATAGGTAAGACTTGTACACTACTGAGTTTAATTGGCCAGTTACCAATGACATGGACAGGCATACCTCTTCTGTCCACGTCCTTGAAATTTGGTAAGCAACGTGTGGATGTTGTTGCTAGCTAAAGTATGAATCATATCTGATAGAAAAAAGGAGTCTCCGCTGTCTCCAGGTGTGTGAACCGGTTCTCATCGGCCACATTATCTTCAAGGATGTACACTGTGCTCAGTAAGAAAATACAAAACAGAATCATAGGCTTCATTGACAAATATAGATTAAGACTACACAATAGCTCGAAACATACTTAATTATAACAGTCCACGGCCCCTCCACAGTCTAAGTGTCCTTGGGCAAGACACTGAACCCGAAGTTGCTCCCAATTTACCATTTACCTTTGGCTCAACAGCAGAGTCGTGGTCCTTGTGAACAGTTAGACTCCCAGATTTAAAAAAAAAAAAAAAAACGTATCCATCACAGCCTCACAAAGTCTCACCGACGCTGTTGTGTTTGATGTCTGCGTGAACGCTTGTTCAGCAAATGGTTTATTTGCGTTGCATCCAGTTTCACAGCTGGTGAAAGTAGCAGCAAAACAGTGAGATGCTGGCGCCTGCTTGGTAGAATCCACTCTGATACTTGCTGAGTTGTGTAACCGCGAGCGACCGACCACACCTCGGTTACACAACCGCTCTCTGTAGTACACTACCAGCTTTCCAGGGTGACTGGATGAGTTAGTGCCTGCAAATGTGTGGGAGCGTCCATACTGTGCTCTATTACTACTGAGTGGGCTTGACTCGAAGATAACGCCGCACTAATTAGACTTACTCATCTTCCAGTTCACTGTATTCTCTCCCTGCAAAGATAACATTTGTAAGATAAGCTGAGTCAGGATCGTCTTTATTGTCGCTGAGGGGAGGTGGGGGTGTGCGGCAACAAAGGATACAGGTGTAAAGTGGAGAATGAAAGAAGCCACGAAGGCATATAAATGCAAACAAAATAATTAGCATATTTATTGTGATAATAAGATAATAGCTCGCAGGCCAGGAGGAATGGAACCGCAAATGCCTTCAGACGAACAAAGACACACAAAAAAAAGCAGATTATGCATTATACACTGTGAAGGTTCTTAAGGTTGTATGGAAAACCTTTGTACATCCAAGATGAACAGCCTACCCATCATGCAACAGGGTTTAAGATGTTATTCAAAGGAATCTTCATCATTCATTCAATCATTCATGTTGGGATAGAAGTGTTTAGTAGTAAGATATGCTGACATTCCTGAACTTTGTGCATGGCTGCTACACTGATGACAGCTGAAAATGTATCATGAAAAAATGTTTGGTTTACATCAGTATCGATAATATTAGATCATTTTAGAACAAGATCTAGATCAAGGAGGCAGGGACTTCATAGAGCCATACAGCGTAAATGAACCAACAGTGACATCTGAGGCATTTTAAGGTAGGAAAGGATTATTTTCATCGAAGGAAACTTCTAAATGTGTAATTTTGATACGCAGACGTGTGTTTTTTGGGGTTTAATCAATGACTACTTGTTAGTGTCTGAGCCTTGCTTTCCATTTATTGCTTGTTTAACCAGAATAAAACGGCTTCTAGATGAAATTGTACATCAATTTGGAGGCATAATGTCCACGAACAGCCAAGAGTGAATGTAAAAAGCTGAGATAAAACAAAAATCTGACAAAAAAACACAAAAATGTTGCGATGGAATGAGGTTAGCAATAATAACACGTTGAAGCATCAGCAACAAGCCTTTATTCGTGCTTGAGAGGACACATGAGCAGTTTCACATGTCGTCTCTGCTTCACGTTGACAGTAGCATTTTGGTTTTTTATGTAGTTTTCTTTTTTTTAAGTCTATTTGATGTGTTACAGCAAGAAATCGTAGGTACAGTTGAACCTTTGATCTGTGCTGTACATAGATTTGGCCTTTGTTGTCTCAATGAGGCGTATTCCTGACCCTGTGTATGTCTTACTTTACCCTTTTAAAGGTTTAGTCTCTAGATCTTGTCATATAAACAACATACGTTTCAGTCTTTAACAAAAGCAGATCTGGTGTTATTTATTACCCGAGGTCCTCCAGCTCCCTGTGTGTTGGTGCAGAAAGCAGCATGGACACTTTAATTGTTCATTCCAGCCATTAAACAGTAAATCCTGTCATACCTGTTCACCTGACACACACACACACACACACACACACACACACACATACTAAAACATGTAGAACCTGTCAGAGGGGCGAGCAGAATGCAAAACAGACCTCTGAATCCCTCAGACATGCACACAGTCCATTAGCTAGCCCACACCAGCAGCTGCTGTGCGCGCTTGCACCGCAATATGACATTTTGGATTGGAAATACCCATGCATGCATACATGCGTCATGGAAGTGATATGCTTATGGGATCAAATCTCTAAAGCTTGTTTACTGTGTACAGCTGCATAGACGTGCAAGTGCCAAGCATAAGAAAAAAAAAAGAAGAAAAAAAAACACTGTTTATGTGCTTGAGTGTGTGTGTTTGTGTGTAACGCTTGACCGAGTCCATGGATAGAGCCCATTGCCAGCCAGCCAGTAAGTCACTCTTCTGAATTATTGAAACAGGTCAGTAAGCAGGAGGAGAGCAGCGTCTGCATGTGTGCAGTTGTCGATTGTGCAGCACCGCACTTCAGATTCACAGCTTAAGTTTGCTGTTCTGTTCCGACGCTGCATACAGGGAATTAATGGCTGCGCCCTCCATTCAAGGCTTATAAAAACAATTTTTGGGGGACAAATATAAAACACTGCATACAGAGATCCATCAGAATGCATCAACCTCAACCATATAAAGTAAAGACTGAATGACAGTGTTACAAATGGTGATATTTAACAGCCCAACTAAATCTGCAAGAAGCTCCAGAGCAGCTGCGCTCTCTTCTGCTCCTGTTGTCCTGGGATGGTTTTTTTTTTTAGTTATTTTTTTTTTGTTTTATTCCAACAAAGCAGCAGCAGCCAAAATAAATAGTGCAGCAGGATAAATACCAAGGGTAAGCAATGTTACAAGATGAAATGCATATAAAGAAGGCAGTCAGAGGCTCTGATCTGTGCTGCTATGATGTCTAACGCAACAATGGAGCAGATGCACACACAAAGTTGTTGGACTTTTTTCCGCTTGAAAAAATAGGAAAAGAAAACATAACACTTGTCTTTAAATACAAGCTGTTCTCTTTTGATTTTTTGTTTGGATCCAGTGATTAAAGAAACTACAGAGATGTAGTTAAAAATAGTAAAGTAAGGCAGGGTTGTATAGAAAAAATGTCTAAATTAGGTTTAAAAAATAGCATTTGTTTAGCACAAACACCAACTGCAACAGCAACAAATGAAACAGTAATTAAGACATCTGCTGATTCTTAAATATTAACAAAGATGCAATAAAAAGAAGATAAGCATTTGACTAATTTTCCAACATGAAGCATTGAGTTTTGAGGTGTGGGTAGAGATGCAGGTTAGGTCAATAAAAACACATTAAATGCAAATCAAAAGCAACCAAACTTTGCTTTCATGGCTGAAACACAGTGCTAATTTGCAGCCACATGGGCCTCTTGGTCCCCCAGTGGAGGCTTAAACCAACAGGGACCAACAGTTCCCCCTTGTGAGGAGGACACTGATGTCTAAAAAACCAACAACCCTGTGTCCCCCACCACCTCCACCTAAGCAACACTGGCTGCTCCGAGGGCTGACGGACTTGACGTAGGGGTGCATGACGAGGCCAGGCCCACTTTCAGTGACACCTGCTCCAACTGTAGGAGCCTTAACATCAGCATGGCGCGGTGGATTCACTCTGGTCACCTGCTATTTGCTTTCAGGTTTTGGCGAGTTGGAATATTGGGGTGATTCAGNATGCCATTCAAAATAAGGACATTCCTAGTTCGTAGTCAGGTCAGTAAATGTTAAGCTGCAATTCCAGGATAATTCCAGGTCATGGTAACGACCTTTTCGTGGCGCCTGTAACCCTCAATAGGTATGGATTCATGCGCACATCACAATGAATATTAATACAGGGACGAGTTCCACACGTGCGCTATAGAAAACACAATACCAGCCTCCTGATTCAAGAATAAAACACCTTCTTTGTTTATTGTGTTTGGCTGGACAGCATGAAACAGCAAAACAAAAACACAAGAACAGGGTAAAAATATGGAAACGAGTGCACGCATCGTTACACATGAAGCTCAAAACGATCACCCGCTTTACTTCTCCAGCACGTGCACGGTCCACACGCTTGCTGGGTTTACACGTGGACGTCTCCGGAGTGGCCCCTCGCTGACATGGGTGCCACGTGGGTGTAGAAAACATGCATTGATCTTTGCACTTTCCACCTTTACTGCAGAGATCCCTGAAGAAACAAGTGATTATTCAAAACAATGCACATCAGGGAAACCAGGACCCCTGTCAATAAACTAGAAACACAAAGGATGCAAATTGGCACACATGCATACAGCAAAAATGTGCAAATATATATAGATAGCTGATGTGAGTGTGTGTGTTTGGGTTCATCTTTCTTCTCCTGTCAATCATCCAGGCCTGTGATTGTGCAGACACACTGAGAGAGGGATGCATGTAGGGATAATCTTCTTCGTCTTCTTTTTTTTTCTGTGTTTTACTGTTTCTCTCATAGCTTCAGGGAGAGAAGGAGTGTGAGAGACGGAGGGGAGAGAGATGAGAGATCAAACAGCAGCCTGTGTTTGTTTTATCTTTTTAATGAACAAAGTGGCGCACATTTCGATACTTGGGAGTTCACTCGGAGGGCTGCACACCGAAGGGGGAATTCAACCCGCAACCCCGCAGCTTCTGAGAGCGACTTGAACTAATGCTCTCTTTAGAGCTGGAGCACCCTTGTGGCCGTGTGTGTGTGTGTGTGT
>NW_007577781.1:1157661-1188564 GCF_000690725.1 Stegastes partitus
GTGCTTATCCTCTCTGAGAGATGAAAGACCGCCTGGATCCCTGGGGGCAGTTTGGCGGTGGAGACCTGCCGAGGGCCAACCCCATCCTGGGTCACCAAGCTAACCTGCCTCGCCTCCGGTCCCTCTGGGATAATAGGTGTGAGGAGGCAGAGGAGAGGAGCGGAGAGATAAAAGAAGGGGGAAAAAAGCACAGGGAGGAGGATAACTCATACACGAGAGGAAATGCAAATACATAGGACACAAGGACATAGACCCTGAGGTATTTAGTTAGTCATGCTTACAGCTCTCTCTTCCTCTGCTGCCTTTGTGTGCACTTGTTATTCATGCTGTCGCACATGAACACTTCCAAAGCGGTCTTTGTTTCCTTATTGTTTTGCCCTTCATCTTCAAAAAGACACTCACATACATACCCACATCCAGGATGACAGAGATATGAATTATATTTAAAAATAAAATGTCCACAGATGCAGTTCAGCGTGACATTTGACATGCGCACTTAAAGAAAATGACTTGGAAACAAGCCCAAGGATTGGGAGAGATGACTCAAGGTGTTTGCAGCGTTGAATCTAAGCTGCAAACAGAGAACTATTTTTGTGAAATAATGGAATGCATTACGAGACTGACCTTGAAGCCCCAGAAACAAAGTGTTACCAACTAAATTTAATTTCCACATGGGTAGAGTTGGTGCTGCGTATTTGCAGTGTTGATATTTGGACAAAAACTACTCAAAAGAAGTCAGAACAAAAAGCAAGACAAGACAAATATGTCATCTCAGGGCCCCTCTGTATATTCATTTATTAAGGGTGGGAATCCACAGCAATCCCAAGATTCAATTTGGATTCTTGGCATCACAATTTGATTCTGAATCAATCCTCAACTCTCAAAGGAGTCTTGATTCAATAAAAAGAAAGGGGGCTGAGCTGCTATATTTGGCCGAATCATTGACTTTTTTTCTTCGCACTGAGCTGCAAATGCAACATGACTGACAGGTAAACCAAGTGGTGTTGATGGTATTGACTGACAGAAGTTATTTATGTTAGTTTACTGTATTAACTCAGAAGGTGTTAAAGGATGGGAGACCAGCAGTGGAGAACAGACGACCTCAGTGCCAGACTATTCAAAATGTTGTACGAGTGCACGGCTTTTGGATTAAAACGGCTAATAGAGGTTATTGTCTTCACCTTACAACAGAGTTTTGTGTTGTGTGGTGATCTGCTAGTGCTGGAGGTCAGTCTCCTCTCCCTCTGCACTGTTGGTCTATAGATGATGAATACAAAGGATTTACAGAATTCTTCACAGAACTTTATCTTTGTCTTGCAAAGCTAATTATCAAGTTTTTTTTTTGTTTTTTTTTACTTGGTACTTGTTTGTTTGTTCTGTTTTTTTTTTTTATGTATTTGGGACCTGTGTGAGGTTTTGTGGCACGTTGCTACCACCGGTTTATCTTCTTTAATCTCATTTCTTGGGGAAAAACTTAGTGAAAAGAAAAGACAAATAAAGAAAAAAAATACAATAAACAATAAAAAGAAAGAGAAAAAGAAGAAGAGATGAGAATTTTCTTTTTTTTCCCCATTGGTGACTGGGTCAAAAAAAAAGAAAAAAAAAGAAGAAATTATCAAGATCTTTGGTCAAAGATCCACCCAAATGTTGGCTTCCTCTGAGGAGGCGCTCATCCTTAAAGGAACATACTACAAGATAACTGTAGTATGTTTGTGCTGTTCAAGTCAACATACTGTAAATTTGACCTTTTTTTGTTTTATAATTTTGTTGTCATTAGCTAACGTTATCTCAAAATTATATTTTTGGCAAATGAAAGTCAATTCAAAAGATGTAGAAGATAAGAATAAGAATCACAATCCTATGTTGAAAACCTAAAGACGGTTCCAAGTTAAAGCATCCTAACATTGTTTTTTCTCTAAAATCAGTCTCTTGGGAAGACTTTTATGACCCATAGTTAACTTTTTTATCCTGACACTGGCCTTTAGTGGCGACAGTAACTATGACTTACTTTATGGAGTCACATTGTTAAAGAGCTACTTTGTAGGGAGGAGGTCGGGGTGGATAGACGGGCAGCAAAACGTTCAACTTTAACACAAGGTGCTGCTGTTTCTTTCCTGTTTTTTTGTAACCATAACAACCAAGATCCTCTATGAATACTAATTCCTTAGCCTAACCCAACATCGGCAAATACTATCTTTAGTCTGCTGCTATGGGTTGTATACCATAAGTAGCGCCAAGTAATCTAAGTGGTTGTTCAGTTTGGAGGAGTTGTTAAACTGTGGAAGAACGTTTAAATTCAAGGAATAATAAGAGGTGACATCACCAGAAGTTTCCAATATGTGGTAAATGCTGACCCATCAACAGTTAGCACAGTTCCCACTAGCAGAAAACAGAACACACGGCATCACTAAGCAGACTCAATGCAATCACTAAAGTGCACAGGGGCATCCGTGTAACAGACATATTAAAGAAAATCTTGAATATTAAACAAACATACCAGTCTGGGGTATGAAAGAGGTTTTATTTCTCATGGGACCAAAGTGATGCAAGAAAAAAAAAAAAGACATTATCAAGGCTTCTGTAAACTGAATTCAAACACAGCTGTGTTCTGATCTTTTGATACCTTAAATGTAAAAACAAGATTTGCTCATCCCCTAATAGCGTATTGATCTGTTCAACTTTACATAAGAGTGCAAACAAGCTGTTGGGCAATAAAGCGAATAACTGATTAAAACAGAAAACAAAGTGCACCAAAAGTTCAAGTATCCTTTAAGTTTGGCTTTCAGGATATCGCCTCTGAATCCAACAACAGATGTGTGAGCTTTTCCAATGGAGGGAGTGGGTGTTCAAGTGCAGAAAACAAAATCAAAAGGATGGATCACGTGTATAGATTTATGGAAGAATTTGAGCTGTCAGACAGAAATAAGAGGACGGTAACGTCTTTAGAGGGAAACAAAAGGGAGAGAAAAAAAAATGGATGGAAGCAGGTTTGGTTTTTTTAGAGCAGCCTCAACAAGATAAAGTGGAACGCATGTTTGTTTGACTGAATAACCAGATTTAAGGATGTTATGTGTACATCAGACAGACAGAGCTTCTCATTCCCCTCCCGTTTCTGCTGCATTAGGGCCATTTCTTCTTGTTTATGAGATTTGGAAAACGCAGTAGTATTTCACAAAGAATGCCCCTCAGGATTTTTTTTTGTTATCTTTGGTATAGGAAGTGAATTTCTGTCTCTATCGCTCCGTCATCACGATGCGCGCAGTCATATTATTTGTGACTTCCTCTCCGGAACTCTTGGCTGTTTTCTCTGTTTCTCTGTTGTTGTCTCACCGTAGGCACAAGTAGGAGATGGAGTGTGTGAAACAGGATGTGAGGGTAGCCATACTTGTTTATTTTATAGTGGAAGCCTGAAGCCTGGCTGGAAACCAGTGATGGATGACAGAAATGGACAGACACACTGAGGTTAGGAACACAGACAGACACTAGTTTTCAATTTGTGCTTTTTTTTTTTTTTCTTTCTCTACCAGTGATGACATTTCAAATAACAAAGGGGATGGAAAATGTGGAGGTAAATATTTTGGCTAAATGTTCATACAACTGACTCATTGATCAGCTACATAAATACAAAAGACATCTAAATGTAGAGCTTGATTACTTATTTTAAAGACGCATTTTCTCTAAGCGTATTAATGATAGATTTCCCTCCATATTCATGTGTTAGCCAGTTATTTGCAGGAACCACGACACTCTGTATGTGCGCAGCGCTGCATATAAAGTAGGTGCTAATTTATGATACGATGCTGCTGTTTCGAGCCAAACTAGATTCATAGATGTGCAAAAAATGAGACAACTCAAAAGTGACGGTTTACAGCCGGTATGGATGCAAACTTATTAGGTTAAAAACCATTGAAGCAGAGGAAGGTCAGATTGTTTACCTCATGAATCATCGCCTTTGAATCCAGTCGCATTTTACATTGAAAAGAACCTTTTGGAATTTGTAAAGCTTAATTTTCCTTTCATGATTTCTTTTGAGAGATATTTTAGTATTTACAAATTCAAAGAGATGCTAACAACACCGTACGGATGGGAAAGCCGTGAACTTTACAGGTAGTTTGGCAAAAAATTAAGTGTCTTGCAAATGGATGTTTTATACTAATGATGGTGCTTGATGAAACGACAGGAGATCACCAAACCTATCCACGTTTCACCAACATTTGAAGTTTCCTACGGACACTATGTCCAGTCCACATCCAATCGATGTAAGTTTTACTGGATTAGTGAAAGAACTGACTTGCTGCGGATATTCCAGTACAGACAACAGTGGTGGACACCAAAACTCAGAATAGGGACTGAATTTGCACAACTTTAAATGGCCTTAAAGAATGGGGGGATTTAAAAACACATCAATTCAATGAATCAGATATTTTAGAACCTGCATCTGGATTTCAACAATGACTTCAATTCCATTTTGCTATTCAGTATTCAGCTGCAAATAAAACTGAACCTTTCACAGACAACACAACACAAGTCCAGTGTTTATGTGTGTTATAAAAACGGAGCTCAAGCATCGTGAACTCTCCTCGTCAAAGTTAATCTTCTCAGTCGCTTCTCTTCACTTCAGCTCTGCCTTATTTTCCATCTCCTCCTCCTCCTCCTCCTCCACCTTCGTCTCTTGCTATTTCCGTCTCTACCATTACAACCGCATCCCCCTCTTCTTCTGTCCGCATCATATCCATCACTCTGTCTTCACCTGTCAGACAATGTGCTGCTGCTGATGTGGGTTTAGATATCCATCTGTATCAAGCTTGCCAATTTAGGGGAACTCTGTGTGTGCAGCTGCTGAACACTAATCTGTCTTTCAGTCTTCCAGATTTGTGTCACAGTTCAATGAATACACTTGACTGTATCCTGTGAGTGTTTATAGTTGGTATTCTTAATGATAAACTACTCCAGACCTCCACAATATCCCAACAATATCTACCTAAAATGTGTCTGGAAAGACTAGAACTGATAAGGCCAATGAATGAGCCGCTCAACTCATTAAAGAAACAAGGTCTATGAAATGACTTTTTTTTAACACCTAATACTCACTCAATTACAATTTCACTCATTAAAATTCCAATTAAGGTTATCTGTACTTACAGTTTAACTGCGAAGAATTGTCCCTTAAGTCATATTTAGTATGGGGAAACTAATTTGTCAAATATTTACAGTTCACAGTTTTTCTATCCAAATTGTGACTTCCAGATATCTTCATTTATCTTTTGACCCATAAAAACTCAAATTAAAGATATATTTAGTTGATTAAAGTAGTCAAACTGGGCCTTAGTAAGATATGTATATGAGAGGAAGAGCAAGCTCCTCAAATATAAATGGGAGATTATTCTGTCTGTCAGAAAGCAAAAGATCGGATGAGATTAGGAGAGAAATGATCGCCTACGCTGAATGGCTTGATTGATTGAGTCGGTCTGTAATGTGTGATTATTTATGTCTGTTTTCAAATGTCTGGTAGTATACCTTATTATAGTATACACGAGGTAGTAAATCCATGCACAAAACCAAGCTGTAGCCTCCAGGTGTAAAACATGGAAGTGGAAAAATACTGCAGTTCCTTAAATGACCACTAGAGGCTGTCTCCAAAAGTGAGTCAATCCCCATTAACCCCCATGTTTAAATGTCTGACTTTACAGCAGAAATAAACCCGTTTACAGCTGATACAAAGAACTATTTTGGTCTCTATAGTTAATTCTCATTTGAGACAACTGTAGCAAGGCTTATTTTTTGTATAACTCACCTGTTTAAGTTTTTAGTAACGCTTAAAGTTTTTCATAATTAGTCTAAGGGCCACTTTGAGTGACTAGGGGTTGTTGCTCAACTCTTTCACTCCGTTTTGGATTAGCTGATATTTAGAAGGAGTCGAGCACTTAAGACGGCAACAGCTAGAGTCACTGAGCTTCAAAATCACTCTCCAGGAAACCTTTGGGGGATTTCACTGGGGGTTCATCTGTCTTTATATGCAGCGAAAACACATCAACTTGGACTTTGCTTTGGGTGATTCACTTCGGTGAATTTACAGCCATCAGAGTTTATATAAAATGCGTTGCATATATTCCATGTTGTGCTTCTTTAATTTCATTACCACACGCAAAAAATCCACATTCATTTTTCACCAGCAGTTTCCCTTTACAAGCTGATGTGTTCAGTCAGACAGCTTGCACATGCTATCCTGCCTCCCCTTAAGCTAAACGAGCTTCTACCGACATGTCTGGCCTTCTTTTTTTTTTTTTCTTTTCATAGTGCCGGTCTCTGATGTGCGCACATCTTCTCGGATTTCCCCTTCTTCTTCCTCCTGCTAGGTAGCTCATATCTCTTCTCTTTGTCTCTCAGCCTGTGGTCAGTTTCTCCATCTGCCTCTTTCTCTTTGCCTCATTTCTTATTAAACGCCTCGGTTCAACATTACAAGGTTTCATTCTTTATTTTCTTTCTGCTCTTTTTTTTTTCTCTCTCTCTTCTGTCTCTGCATTCACTGTTCGCTGTTTACTTCACTCTTGGTCTTTGTTACAAATTTCTCTTCCTCTGTCTCTGCCCCCATGTGTAAAACTTCACCTCTCTTCCTTTCCAGCGGTAAAAATAGACGCTCCGGAGCATCCTGAATTCCTCACAGAAAGTGTGTGCGGTGCAGCGTTTTTCACATCTTTGATGGAAATGTGATCTCTTGTGGAGATTAAAGGATAAAGTTGGTGATTTTTGAGGTTCAATGTGTGGGCATTCTGCTCTAATTAAAGCTGCGTTTTGCTTTGCGTGATGTTTTGCTTGTTATTTGCTGTATCGGGGTTGGAATGCTGGGAAAAAGCTACTCCACGGGCATTTTGAAAGTGCCAATGTGAGAAATGGAGGCCTGAGCTGAGTAGATAATACGCATGTTTGTCCATGTCCAGAGGCGAACCCCCACCGCTTCTAAACAACAGAAAAAGAAGAGTGCTCCTGCACAGATAAACACCAGAGAGACAGAGAGTTAGAGAATATTAAGAGAGAAAAAAAATAAATGATATCGCTCTAAAGCTCTTCTTTAAACAGTAACTGTTAAATCATAGCTTACCAACTGCATGCACAGCAGGTCGTCAGGTTTGGGATGTTTTTCCACATGTTAAAGCAGTGTGCATGCAGCTGTAGGGGGTGAAATAATGAAAAATTGATGTTGTTTTTAAAATCACAAGAGCAAAAAGGTAGGAAATGGACTACGAAGTTGCTTTGGCTGCATTTATATCAGTGTGTCAGTACAGGAGGGCTTCCAAATGCCAGATATGTCGGCAGTAAATGACGGAATACTCTGTTAAATTAAAAGCTGGTGTTTCATAGCAGGAATATTATATTCAAGTAATTAATTTCTGATTATACATATATTTTTGTACTGCAATGTAAAATGGCCTAGAGTATATACTTTATCTATTTCTTTGGTAGTCCTCATTAATAAAAAAATGAAATAAAGAATGCATATTAGAATACACACCTAAGTTCAAAGGTTTGCATCGGGGTTCGTCTTAATTAAAACATTGTGCTAATTTACATTGAAGTCACATGATTTATAGAAATGCATTCATACATTTGATGGCCAGGGGAGAGGCCTTAGGGATGCATATTCCTCCAAGAGACCTGAGCAGTGTGCATTCAGAATTAATCTCATAGAAATTCATGCTCACAGGAGCCTGGAGATAACCTGAAGCTGCAAGTTCAGTGTAGCATTTACATTTTTACTGACAAAGTCACAAAAGCCAAGTTCTCCTCTAATAAACCTGCAGCAGCATGACTTTATATACTTTACATTTAGGACTACTTAACACAATAGCTGATGCAGAGGGACCGCTAATAACCAGGGAAGGTTGATAGTTCAAGTGACAGAATCGACTGATTAAAGTGTCACTATCTGATATCAAGTAGTTCATGTCTCACAAATTACTACTAATTTTGAGATCCAGAACACTAACTAAGGACCTGGAGATTACTTGCTGTACTTCCTGTACAATTGGACAATTTTTTAGATTTTGTATTTGCCAAATATTTACCCAGTGTAAACGTTTTGGAGAGAACTTTCTTTGATTCTAGTGCCACCATCTTGGATCCATCCGTATGGACAGATTTACAGATGGGATGGCAGCTTCCTAACACTTGCTACACTGTCACTTGTTTCATGAACTATGCGTCAAAGTTTTTGTCGGCTGAACAAGTTGCTTCATCATAACAGACTCGATAGCTTGATGCATCAGCAGATTGCGTGATTTTCTTATTACGCTGAAAGAACTTTGTGTCTGCAGGGTCTATTAAAAACCGCCCTTAATTCAGGCAGGTCGGGTTCGGTGACAGCACTTTCTGTGGTCCAACAGGGATGATAAATAATTGCTTCTAGGTTCTTCCACGGGCTCATTAGAGATACTGCATGCAGCACAGTCAACCGCAGGAAACCAGCGAAACCGAACAAAGCGGAGATGTGCCACTCGGTGTGTCCCGACAGCGAAGTGATTTAACAAAAGATGATCTGTACATAAACAGACAACGAGATGTACCTAAATTTATAAACGAGATTAGGTGGGTTTATGCTCAGCTGCCTCCCTGATTCCTTTTCACTCTCTCTCAGCCTATTCCTCCTCATCCATCTGTCCCATGATGCCTTTGTTAACTGCTGATGTATGTGGAACATTTAGACAGGATGTGCTCTGCGGTTGCCCATATATGGATGTAGCGGACTGTTCTCTTTGGAGAAATATGTTGTCGAGTCCCTCAACAGGAAATGCACTGCCTACGCCTTCTTAATGAGTTGTGTGTGTGTGTGTGTGTGTGTGTTCAGTAAAAACCTAGTTTACAGACTCTGAGCTCAGGCTGTAGACTTAAGTACAATTTACAGACAGTTGAGTCATATAGTTTGATGATTGTCAGTCGACGTAGAAGGCAAAGCGCAATCAATAAATACGCAATCATAGCACACGTAATGTAAAACGTACATTTCTGAGAACAGAAGTCATCCTTGCATCACTACTGCATGCACGCTGACGGGCCCATTAATTCTAACATTTTCTCAGATTCTGTTTACAGTTTGGTTATCTCATCTAGTAGGCAAGAAAAAGCCGATGTAGTGGGTGGTGAAACTGCCACCACCGATGTCAAGCTTTCTTGGGTAATTAGAGTTAATATCACACCATTTTGTTTGGAAACATCTCAGCTCCTTACGGTGCCCAGGAAGGATAATGAAGGGGAGAAACTGCAGTAAGAATCACTGGAGGTGTCCTGTTAAAGCCTGACTGATGTCACATTTAGTCTTCCGTTCTTGCAGCGTAAAGCACACGAAATATACCTGAAGGTTCTTTGTTCGACAAATTAATGCAACAAATATTCGAGATTCTCTGTAACATCACTGATTAGCTGTGGCTTTTCTTTCTGAAAGAACAAAATGCAACTTCCTGGGAGTCCACCGTCCTGGGATGGGGCTTGCTTGATTGAAAGCTTGTTGATGTGAGACGCTGCAGCCACGACGTCCATCCTCAACCGATGGGCTACACGCCACAAATGACAGGATGTATTGAAGCCGTGGAAGGAAATGGCAGAGGGATAATGGTATTTATTTCCCATAGCTCCAGGACACATATACTGACCCGATTTGTCTTCCACCCTGTCAGAGAAGAATCTGCCACCACCAATTGGAAATGCATCACTAGTTCCGTCGCGCATCCTCTGCAGATTTACTCCTCGCTCTCCCACCAGCATAAGGCTAGCCATAACTGCCTGAAGGCAACCCACTGTGGTCTGGAGGGAACTGAGGCAGCGCTGCACCGGGCACATTTGCAGTAGATGCACTGCTTTGGCATGGACTGATGATACCATGAAGCCTAGATGTGCAGCCTAAATGCAATCATGACCTCCCGGAACCTGAGGTGTAGGAGTGAGTCCCCCGAGAGCCATGTGCTGCTTCAGCGTGAACATCAGCAGCTCAGTCTGGGAATTACCCAACAACCCAGGATCTGAATCATCTGAGAATTGTCATGCCTGATCTAAGTGATGCTTGGGCGTAGAGCCTGAGTGCTACAATAGTTCCAAAGATGGAAGGTGCTACAGCTATTTGCACACCAGTTTAGGACTGGTCCGAATAGCTATTTCTGGGCTCCGGATATTCGGGGCCAATGACGAATATCCGAATATTCGGCGTGGTCGGGGGTGCGTGCTCCAATGGGGCGTAGCGACGGGGTGGAAGTGCCCAGAACGCACAGGCAGTATTTGGCTGCCAATGCCAGTTTAGGTTAGTGGTCACAGTTCTATTTCCACCATTGGTGTGGGAATAGTCGAATCTCAAAATTGATATCCGAATACCACCACAATATTTGGATATTCGGATGTTTTGGTCCAGCCCTACACCAAGTTATTCAAAAGTTTGCCTCCATTATTGCCCATGTAACATATAAAGGTTTGAGGAGCCAGAACATTAACATCCAGCTCTTCCCTATAAATCAATAGCACCTTTCCCAGACTGGAACTGGAAAATTCCCGCCCTTTGGATTTATTATAACCAACTTCCTTACAAATCTCTTTTGTAAATAGAAAACATAGTTGGGATTACTCCAAATGGAGAGAACACCACTCTCATGGATGCATGCATGAAGTGTCTGCTTTATTTGTAGTTCTAATAGGAAGTTTTTCCCCAAGAAATGGGGAACTTATGATCCGACTATCATAGCTGTCTTTCTTTGTGGAATAGCCAGTAACAGGAACCATTGGCATCTGAGAGTTTACTAGATGTAGAGCATCTGTCATTGCTGCATCAAAGCTGAAAAAGAAAAACATCCCGGGGTAAACCATCATATCTCTCATCATATCTTACAGCTCAGTCAGCGTTTTCTTATAGAATCTAAATGATTGCTGCGGGTCACTGTAGACACATAGGTGCTTTTATACGTTGCAGCCTCACAGATGGCTCATCTTAAAGGCAGCATTTCACGCCATCCCTGTCAGCAACAGAAGTATTCCAAGCCTTCATTTAACGCCTTAAGCCCTAGGCTATTTTCTTCCATCTAAGGAAAACATCTCCATATTCAGCGTGTAACAACTCAACAACTGTAAGGCCAACGTGAACGAACTTGGTGCTCTATAGATAAGAGACACTTGGAGAGTTTTTAAAAACCTCAGCAAAATGGATATTTTACTTTAGCTTAATCCAGACTTTAAATTAGAGAGTGCTCACCGTATTCTAAATACCAGACATACTAACTCATTTTAATCAAACTAGTAGCAGGTACCTCTCCTGCAACATTCTGTAAATAGTTTTTGCTTACAAATAATTACCGAATTACTGTACTTGTCAAGGGCTGCAAGGTGGAGCGGTGGTTAGCACCGTTGCCCCAAGGTCCGCGTCCTGGTGAGGACACCCAGGATCTTTCTGCGTGGAGTTTGCATGTTCTCCCCGTTCTCTCTGGGTTCTCCGGCTTCCTCCCACACAGTCCAAACACATGTTAAGATTAACTGGTTGTCCGTAGGTGTGAATGTGAGTGTGCTTGGTTGTCTGTCTCTAAGTGTAGCCCTATGATAGACTAGTGACCTGTCCAGGGTGTCCCCTGCCTTCGCCCTAAGTCAGCTGGGATAGACTCCAGCCTCCCCGCGACCCTAATGAGGATTAAGCGGCGTATACGTATTGGATGGATGGATGGATGTACTTGCCAAATTATTTTCTTTTAACCACCTGATCAATGCATAAACTTAGTGTTTTAGCTGTAGCTGTACGGACTATTGGATAGCTTAATCATTTCCAAAGCGTAGCATTTAACAAGATATGAGTTTTTGTGTAAAGTTGAAGTTATAGTTTCTGGATATGAAACGAATTGTCCAAAAAAAAATAAAATAAAAAGTATTGAAGTAAGGTCAAAATGTGGAGTGAAGTAAGTGTACTATTTCATGTAATTGAAAAGTGCAGTACTTGAATGAAGTTAAATCCCACCACAATGAACATGAGATGAGCGATGGCTTCACATGCCATTGAATGCGTTGTACTTGTGTTTTTTTTTTTTTTTTTTATTAGAGTTAAATAGAAATATGGAGGCTCTCCACTCACAAGGCTACATTGTGTGACATCCCTGTGTAGTGTTCAGCACTACCAGAGCTTTTCCCAACTACAATACAGCATTAGCAGCCCGCTCAGCCTCGGCCGTGCTGCTATTTAAGCCAACAAGATAACAAATTTAGAATCTGACCTCAGGACTGCGCTGTAATTTTATAATACTCACATTTTATCGAACACTACACGGCGTTTTAGCTCCTTTTGTAGGGCAGGTGAATCCAGTTACCGGCTCTCGGAAACACAATGTGTCAGTAATTGTGGCCCTTCGAGGTCAACAGATTGAGTTTTAAGCTCCAGTTGTAGAGCGAGATTCATCTACATTACATTGGTAAATTCAAATTTCATCCACTCCCCGGCATTCTTATCTCTCGGGAGCCGGCTGCGTGCCAGTACAGCTGATATGAAAAAATATAAAATAAAACGGTTGCCTTATTGAACCAAAACAAAATGACTAACAGCGCTTTGAAGCAAATGACTCCCAGCTAATGGGGTTTAATTGTACGTAATTTGCAAATACATCCACACAACTGTTTCAAAGGAAGACATTGGGGGATGAGCTGCCCAGATTTCCCAGTCCAACTCCAGCTTTTCATGACTCGAACACAAGATGAACAAAAGATTGACACAGAGCCAAAAAAAACAATAAATAACCAGTAATTACGGGGATATCTGTTGATGCTGGAATTGCTAATTATTGTGATGATGTCTGTGACACATTTAAGAGGAGTAACGTTCAGGGTGAGAATAATTCCACAGCTTTTTTTCTTTTCTAACACGCCATCATCTTTCACTGTAGCCACTGAATGATTCTATGACTGTGAAGTGACAAGTAGCTTTTGATGGATAAATTTAGATTAGTCACACTCCCAGGTATTATGAAACCTGTATAAGCCCTAAAATAGGCGCGCAGGTATTTTTATGCCAGCGCTAATACACCTGCAATACACACAAGCTGCATTTAGCCTGGTTATTGTGTTGGCTATTTGTGTATATTTATTTGCGTACACTCGTGCAAACAAATGCACAGAGACAAACGCATACAGAGGTGATCTGTATTTAACCTAGATACTGCGGCGATTAGCTCCGTGGCTATTGATAAGTCTCTGGCACATTAAAGGCAGCATATGCATTTACACACACACGTGCACGCACAATAGGTGTAACGCACAGCCTAGTTCAAAGGTGTTTGCGGCTAACTTTCCACACTGAGGTACCGACGTGCAGCCCGGTTAGCCGAACAGTCTCAATTATATTAATTACCTCTTAACTGTGCAAAGCTCACACATCTGTCAGCTGACCCAAATGCAATTACAGAGAGAAACACACACGGAAGCAGAAATTGTTGACGGAATGCATACATCATGACTCCAGAGGATTGAGCTGAAGTTTGTCACTCAACATGTGTTTCCTTATGGAGCAAAATAAGCAATTTATATTTATAAGTCTCAATAATAAAAAAAGAAACTCCCAGTGTTCACGTTCAGCAATACGAGCCTATACGTGTTCAAACTGCAAATCTGAACCCTCCGTCCACTTTTCGCAAAACAGTCCGTTAGGGTCGTTAGAACTGATTGACTTGCATGACCTGCCATGAATAATATATGTCGCTTCTCGAAATGAGTGGTATCATACTTTAATGCAATATCCATCCATTCGTCCATTAGCTGTACGGACTGTTTGCTGTAGGGGGTCACAGGGGCTGGAGACAATCCCAGCTGACGACCCGCCAGTCTATCACAAGGTTACTTTAATGTAATACAGTGAGTCCAGTTCAACATTGAGTGCAGTAGACAGGCTGTTTTTGCTGATTATTTACTGAAGGATGGATTGTGAATCACTTTCGTCTGTTATTCTTTCCTATAATTTCTGAGGAAGGTATAGGGGCTCCAAGGTGGGGCAGTTAGTCCGATGCAGCATTACATCACTCTGGTCAAACCGCTCTCAATGTCCCACTGATAAACCATTCGTGGTCCCACTAAGCTCAAAGCAAATGAGACGGTGCGTCGCTTTAGAATGTGGTTGTTGCCACGTTGGTTAAGTGCTGCCTTGAATCCTGAATAAATGACCAACAAAGCCCTCCACACATGATCGTGCCTCCATCTCTATGCTTCCAAAACCATTTCAGGTGACGTCCTCATGATGCTGGTTAAGATCTTACCAGTAGAGTTTATAGCTTTAATATCTGCTCTCTCAAACTGAAGAACAAGCTTCTAATGTGACGTTGTGTTTAAATTTGTTGACTAGTGCTGTAAGTACATGTATTTCCCACACATGAACTAAAACACCACGTGTAAAAGCATTAATTTCTTACGTAACAACACGTGAATTTCAGGCTTACTTGGATTTTAGACGTGTCCCATGTAAAAGATCACATGGTGCAGTCAGATGTGGTTTTTAGGCCTTTTAATGGACCGTCATGTAAACAGGACGCGTTTTGTGATTTCACCAAGGGACCAGCTTACATTTTTACTGTTCAGGAAACATGTAAAAATAAACCAACATGTACACATCAGTTGGTTTTGAAGTCCAAAGTGGTTCCACAGCTGGTGCTACATTCCAGTGTTTTTGCCATTACTTCCACTTTGGTTTGCTCTCGTGGACTTCATGTACTTTTCATGGTGCTCAGTACTGTATGAAAGTCAGATATGCTTTAATCCATTTACGAAATCATTCTAAATCCAGACATATCCACTGGCTGACCACGGGCTGATCCTGTACATCTGCAGTGAAAGCCTTTGAGAACACACTAAGTGGTTGTGGAACATCAGAAATCAGTAGATGTAATTCTAATGTTGCGACATTTGTTAAGATCTTCATTTTAGCAGGAGGTTTCATCGATCTTATATTTTAAGACAAATGCACAGTGCCAGTGACAGGAAATATCTGAGGTAATTCAGTTTCTTTTTTATTATTTTTTGGCAGAGTTGGGTTCGGGCAAGTAGCCACAGGATATCAAACATAATCATACCTTCCATATTTTGGACGTAAGTCGCAGTCGAAGCATTAAATCGTAGGGAATCTGAAACTGTAATCCAAAAGCAAAGAAAATCATTTTGTTTTATTGTGCCCTCTGGTAGCCATCGCATTTATGACGGGAGTGAGGAAATGTAGTTAAAGAGCTGAACATTTCTTGTAAGGAGGAGATTGGGGTAGGTGGATGGGTCAGGAAAACAAACAACATGGTCCCTGACATGCTGCTGTTTCCAACCAAGAGTCAGCACCTCTTCTCACTGTGATCATTCCTTGATCGTAACCATGTATTTATTACCGTAACCATTTGCTATATTTACTGCTGCCCACAAGACTAAGAGTGCCCACACTTTTCCAAATGCAGCTTACATAAAACAAAAAAAAAGTTAGTATCTTATCTTGCATACGGTTTTATTACATTTACAGCTGATTTGTACCTTTTTTGCAATATTTCTAAACACACTTCACTCTGAGTGCAGCATAAATACTTCTTTTAAATAAGTATAGATTTTCTATTATTGAAAGTAAATGTATGTATATTCATTTCCAACAGAATCCTACTTCATATTCATCCAATTCAGCACTCTCTGACACCTGGGGAGCTGCCTAGTACAACCTCACTGTGCTGCTTTTAGCCACGGAGCTGCTTCAGTGGAGCAGGCAGGGCAGCTCAAGTCTTTGCTCAAGGGCACCTTGGATATAACTCTCTCTATGGGGCTAAATAAATTCAGGAATTATACCTAAAAAATAAGTTATTGCACATGCACTACTGGCTTTGGGGACAAACAATGCTGGAAAACAGCAGTTGACCTGACCACAACCCCTCCCCAACACCCCCACCGCCGTCCTCCTCTGTTCACTTTGGAACACTGGACTACTATTTTTATTGCTATGACACGATGGGACAACAAGGAGCAAAGTAAACACTGAGGAAAAGGTTTATGCAAGTTTAATATGTTCCCCACATAGCTGCTCTTTCTTACTCGCCGTGTCTCTCGCTGTGATTCACCTTTACTTTCTTCCCTCTGTCTCGTTCTTTTCTTCCCTTGTTGCCGTGCGTTTGCCGCACATTTCTTAAAAAATTTAATTCTTCTACCCCGGCTTCTTTCCACACTGAATGCATTAAATTTGGCATTTGTGTGTGTGCGATTGTGTGTTAAATGTGCTGCTGTGTAAATAATGAAACAGTGTGCTCATGTTTGGATGAGTATGAATTATTTAACCCGGGCCCCCCCCTCCCCACACACACACACACCAATACACCATCCCCGGCGACGGCCTGCCTGCACGCCACAGTGTGTCCTACCTGTCTCTTTGTGTCCATCCGTCTCCCCTCCCTCTCGCTCTGTGTATCTCATTTCTTAACGAGTATCTCGGTTGGAAATTACAAGGTCAGGACAGCATTTTCTCCCTGACGTAAACATCTCAGTGGGCTGGCTTGCGACCGGCACTTACCGTGGTTTGAAAGGTAACCGTGTCTGAAGTACGACCTCCGGCTGGACTCACAAAAAAAGCATAAAAAGTCTTTTTTTAGTAACTTTGATAACACAAAGATTCAAGGTACATTAGAACTGGTCCCATAGTGGAGTCCACTGTTTATTAAAATAACAGACTGTGAGTGTGTTTGTTGTATTTTGGCTGCACATTTTTATTTACTTGGCATAGCACCCAGAATACTGTCTTTTTTTTTTAAGTTATTTTTTTTTGTTTTTGCCTTTATTGGATAGGACAGTTTAAAGAGAGACAGGGAAGTGGGGGAGGAGGATGGGGGAATGGGTTGCAGCAAAGGGCCATGAGCAGGATTCGAACTCATGGCCGCTGCATCGGAGACTATAGCCCCTGTACATGGGTCACCAGCTCAACCAAGTGAGCTATAGTAGCGGCCTCAGAATAGTTTCTTATTATATGTTTATATATACATCAACCAGAGATCCAGGCACTGGCTCCTGACAACAGTTGATCTTAGAAATCGATGAACCTTTTCAGTAAGGCGGGATAGACTGACTGACTGATACACAAGGAGAGTCAGAAAAGTTCCAGGGCTGGTGTCACAAAAGATATATTTCAAATGCAAACTACAAGTTTTCCCCTTCCAAGTAATCCCCCTGGAGTCTAACCCATTTCCCAGCCTTCTCTGCCACGCAGCCATGCACTCCTGGAGGGGTTCTTCTAGGATCTTCCGCAGCTCTGTCGTCACAGCCATCTTGATGTCGTCCACGTCTTCAAAACGGGTCCCCTTGATGACCCCCTTGAGCTTGAGGAAGAGGAAACTATCCCACGGAGCCAGGTGGGGTGAGTAGGGAGGTTGCTCCAGCACGGCGATGTTCTTCTCAGCCAGGAACTGTCGGATGCTCAGGGCATTGTGAGCAGGCGCGTTGTCACGGTGAAGCAGCCACGACCTGTTCTGCCACAACTCTCACCTCTTGTCACGCACTGAACAAAGCAAACGCTGTAGGATCTCTTTGTAGACGTGCTGGTTGATCGTCTGAAGGGGAAAACTGGTACTTTGTAGTTTGCGCAATAAACAGTTTTCCACCGATGATGGAAAATTTCTGCCTTGGAGCTGCACTGTACCAATGATCTCAAAAGCACAGACTCCGACAGCCAGGGTTTCATACATAACACACCTAAAGAACCAGTCCACTTAATTAATCTTTTCCACAATTGACTCTAATTTTAACACGTACCAGCCCAATATCACAACTTGCCATTGTGTAGGGTAGAGTACAGTGTTTGAGCAGAGTCGTAGGTGAGCTGGCAGCTCGAGCTGCAGCGAGTGGGCCGAGAGGGAAGCGAGGACTTTATAGATCTACACATGCTCAAATTAGCAATGGTGCAGGGTTACATGTGAGCCATTTTAAGGCAGTAAGAGATTATTTTCATGACAAGAGACCTCTAAATATACCGTTTTAATACACAGAGATGAGCTTTTAGGAGTTTAATCAATGACCAGACACAGACTTTAAGTGCCTCTTCAAAGAGAACATCTATGAATACATTTTTGCAGTTGAAAGGTTTCTGAGGGTGTCTTAACATTGGGTTTCCATGGTGAATAAAGAATGTTAATGTACTGACTATCCTATGATTACACAAGTGCCATGAGGAACACAAAGAACCGTTTCATACATGGACAATGGCTCAATGTGCAGCCAACAGCTCAGCCTAGCCTTCAGTTCACTCAATTCACTCAGTGAAAGAACGTCAACTTTGGTCGATTTAGCTGCTTCTCTGCGCAGACAGAAGTCAGCCATTGTGGATGTCAGTCTGACGTCCTGCTGTACAAAAGCATGTAGCACAGTACACACAATAGCTCACACTACAACAGAAGATATGGAACTGGAAACCACATCAGGAGGTGACAAAAGTGATGGATATATTAGTCGAGAAGGGGCGGAGGAATGCAACGAATGGTAAAAGTGATAAAAGTAAAGACCTAAAACTGAACAAAATGCTGTTAGAGGTTCATCCTGCATGCTTTCGGGCTTCTAAAGATGCTCTTAGCCTTTGCAAGTAAGTACAACATCTTGATCTACAGTCTTTTCCAAGAGCATGTTAAGAACAACTGCTTTGGGAAACCACCTTTTAACCTGAAGAAGGTTTGATTTTATTTTGTGCCTTAGGAAACTTCATTTACAGCTAAATACCAGCAGTTTTTAAGGAGTTTTGATGAGATTAGCTGCAAAATATAGGAAGGTTAAGAAAAATGTGACACTGAATGTGGTTATTGGTGCCAACAAAACTGCAAAGGGGCCATAAATCCTAAAACCACTAGAGGTGTGCTGGAGATGTCTTCAGGCCATTAACTTTATAATGTGAGGAGTGTAAAAGAATGATTCCTTTTTCTTTAAATGAAAACTTTAGAGTAAAAAAGACAAGGAGACAAAGTAAAGATATTAAGATATGAAGTGTAGTGGAGACAACAGAGAGGGTCTTCACTTGAACTGAGGCGAAACACCTTCAGCCTGACGTAATTAGTAATCAGCCTTCATGTTGACGGCTGTCAATGCTGAGCTCCGACTATTGATGGAGCTGCCAATACTTTGCTCTGACAGCATCCCCCCTCCCAGGAATGCAAGGTAAATAACTGCCCATTAATTACTAAGTAATGACTATAAATCAGAAAGTAATTGTGATAATTAATGGGTCATATGCAAATGAGAAGAGGGCACACTTACTAGGAAAACAAGGCGATATGTAAATACAAAGTGATTACGTTGTTGGAGAGACTAGAGTAATAACAGCTGGTGTAAATGTAGTGGTGGTGTTTTTAATCCAAAGAAGAGTTTAGTGTTTAGAGCGACAAATGGTTCTACTGTTCATGTGGAGTAAGTAGTAGAAAACACCCAACGCACTGAAAAACAACCTAATAGAGCCACTTCCCTCTGTCAGCGGATAGTGGTAACAGTTGTGTGTGTAGGTTTGTTTTCAGAAGGGTCTTTTTAACGAAGACCACTTTTGTGCTCTTTGTTGATGGTTCACTAGCATGATCATAAATGACAAATGATCATAAAAGCACAAGTACAAGTTGTCTTTGAGACAGGAAGGCACAGCAGAAGCCAGGAGAGTCCAGTCTGCCGACTCCTTATTCAACGTAATAGATATTTAAAAAAGAAACGAAAAGCAGAAGCCCAACACAGCGAACACCAGACGACCTAAAAACAGCATTCACCTTGCATAATAATCCCAAGAAACCAACATATGATGAGTACAAGAATACAGACAGCAAACCACGCTGGTTCTTAACATAACATGACCTCATGGCTTCTGTGTACAGATCTGTTTATCGTGCCAGTTATTGAGACATGCTTGACTTGTAGATGATTGTCAGTTGAGGTTAAATGTCTTCTGCTGAAATGTGATGCTGTAATTGTGTTTGTCAAATGCGATGCTTCCACATATTAAAAAACTGATATACTGTAGCTACGACTAAAGTTTTTTTTTAGCTTGGACGTCTCTTCCATGTGACTGATTCAACCCAATTCAGTAACTTGCTTGTTTGTAGCAGTTATTTTAGAAGGACTTTATGGTGAAACTCTTATTGTTTATGACTGAAAAAAACTGTGTTTGCATCTTTACAGCAAGAGGTTAGACGCATCTGATCCTTACCATATGCTTGATTCCAAATATATAAACTACAAATCTAAGAATCCATAAAATTCAAGATACTTTATTGTCTTTATACACGTGAGTACAACGAAATGAAGGGGCACAGTCAGGACACGGACTCATAAAAAAGAGAGAATATGTAGAATAAATGACAATAAAACAATGTACATCACTCACACAACAACATCCAATGACTGATTCACACAACACACCACGAAGTTCTTGTGTTGCAAACACATGGGTCAGACGTGGCCGTCGAACAGGTCTGGGGGTTCTGGCACCATGTAGTTCCTACAGCACCTCCTCTTTTTGCATTCTTCATATGGGATGGAAATAAAGTAACGCTGGTTCAGCACATCGATCCAATGCCTGGAAGCCCTCCACAATAAGGATGTGAGCCTCCTCCTTGTGTTAATCATTTTTAAATCTATTGTATGCCTGTAAACTTGCAGAGCAGGTATGGGTTGTAGGGTTGGCTAGAGTCTCCAGCTCTTCCTTTAAGGCTCCATATGGTCACACAGCACAAATGCATGACAGTGAACTGGATACTTGATTACATGGCATCACCTCATTCATGCCCCCAAAAAGTTTTCTCACGTTAAGAACCTAAATGATCTGCATGCTTCTGCAATTTCAGGTCTATAGAGCATTGACAATTCTATTAGCTTCCAGCACTAATGCACGGGCTACACTAAAATAATCATATGAATGGTCCACACGACCCAAATATATTAGACAGAATGAACCAAATTCTAATCTTTTAATGATACTTTTTTATTCATTTATTTTTTTCGAAGTCAAGAAATTTAATTAGCAAACAAGGTTGTTTAGCTCTTCCAGCTGACACCTCCAGTGGAGATTTGTTAATGTGTTTTGCAGCATTAAATGCAACCGAAGGACCTTAAAACTGCTTTCCAGCAACACACTGTTATTAATTTTGATTGTGATGCAAAATTGTAAGCAGCTAACGTTAAATACTCCCAGATGCATCTATACTGCTTGGGGGAAATATAATCACATCATCTCACATATTTTTTTATTTATTAATCTCGCTCAGGATGATTACTGTTCATTTCTTTTCTATGTGATTAAAGAATCTCAGAATTAGATATGAATTAGTTTTTGTTACAGCCCCAGTAGCCAGACAGCTGCTCCTCTCTGTGTAACGTCTGGTTGGATCCTCTTTCAAAAGGAAATCTAGTTAAATGAAGAGAAAGAAAAAAAAAAAAACGTCAGTCAAGCAATTCACATTCAAGGTAACATTCAGAACCACAGGGGCTGTTGGGGATTGTTAGAGGCTGTAGCTGTTTGATTGCTTCTGCACCAACACCGGAAAAAAGTCAATAGTTGAGATGTGAGGGGCCTAGCAGATGATGGAGAGGCATTTGGGAAGAAGGAGCTGCTCCTCCTTGTAGGAAATATCCTTTTCAGGAAGATCTGCCACACTCTCAGCGTGAGTTTTTTTGTTTTTTTGTCTGTTTTATTTCTAATTGTTGGGAAGACAAAAAAAAAAAATGGCTGCTTCTTTTTCTTCTTGCTTATCATTTCAATCTCTGCCCTTCCTCTCACACACACACACACTTTGTGCTTCCTCTGCTGTCAAAAGCACCAGTGCGGTACAGTAGAAAATAAGATGAGAGATAGGCGCCGAGATGAGACAGAGAGACACGGAGTTTTTTATGCTTCCACTCTCACTCGGGCTATTTTCAGACGCCACACACAAGCGCAACATCGCAGACGAACAATGTGTCATTACGAGCTAATGCCATAATATGTTTGCCATGCCCTCCCACAATGCTTTGCTCTGTAGGCCAAAGCCCATATACCGATCTGCATATCAACAAACAAAAACAAGGTCTCGGAGTGTGTAGAGATTCATGTGTGTGCTGCGTTTCTTTTCCTCTGTGTGTGTGTGTGTGTGTGTGTGTTCTTATATAAGCATGCGGCCTCCTCTTGCCTCGAGGATGATGGAAACTGTTTGTCATCCTCCCACCGTTTTTCTATCGCTCTCTCTCTCTTTCCTGCTCCTCGCTTTCTTCATCCATTCAAATCAAACGGACATAACAGAGACATTTCCAGCGCGACATAACATCGACGCAAATAGCTAATTAATTATGAATTCTGCGAGCGTATCAGCGGCGATGGAGGCTGAGTGTGAGTGAACGGATCAGTGAATGAGCGTGCATGTGAAGCCTATCAAACTCAGGGAAAAAAGTACAGCTTTATTGCATTTTGTCTAGTTTGTGAAATAATTTGGTTGGGATGCTGGTGTCGACTGATACTCCTGTGTAATTCTAAAATAACACTCACGTCCTATATGTTTGATACATTCAGCTGCTGGAATCATGGGAGAGGAAAGTGTCCCGCTCTGTCGGCCTTCATCGTCTAAACGTGAGCATTAGACATCTTCTGCAGGGCACTTATTTTGCACCAACATGTGAGCAATTCAATGTCACTTTTTTTTTTTTTTTTAAAGAGTAGCCCAGACATAGAGGAGGAGTTGCATTTTAAATTGCTTGAGTTGACTGTTTATTGAAGTAGAAACACAAAAAAAGCTTCGGAATATAACAGATACATACTGCTCTTTGGGGTTAACTTTACATTGCAGTGAAGAAAGTCTTAGCTAGCTGGAAAAATGTTTCAAATGTTCCAGATTTGTGGCTGGTTCTGTTTCTGCATGAATCAAACATAAGATAAAACAATAGAAAGAATCCCAGCCAGTTACAATATTTCATTTTTTCTGCATTTTTTTACCACTATGTTCTGTCCAGTAGTCGACAGTGCAGTAAGTACATTCACAAGTTGTTCTCATATCCTTGATTATTGTGTTTTGAGGCTAGCTGCTAAGAATTCTACCTGAAACTGTGCTGATTCTGCATCTAATGGTAAATATGTTTCAGCTTTGCCTGGTAATACCCTAACAAACTAGGTTGAACAAATCCACTTTATGTCATCTGTTCCGCATCAAACAAAAGGTAGATGAAGTTGGCAGCTAGCTGGTGAACATAGCAGCTAACGCTAAAGTCGTCTGCTGGTGGAGACCAAAACAGAGGCAAAAGGAAAAAGAATACTGGACTTACATTTATCACCAGACTGGTAACAGGACTCCAGGTTATGCTGGCTGCACTTAAACAACCATTTAATAACACAATTCAAGTGCATAAGAACATGTAAATAGTTGAACAGACTTCTCTGACACATTGTGTTTGTTGTCTGTGTTAGCTAATGGAAGCTAGTGAACATAGTCGAGTATTTAGCAGCTAACGCTAAACATAGGCATTTTTTTAATCCATAATTTTGATGAAAATCCTGATTTTAAAACGAGGTTTTCTTAAATTACCTGATGGACCAACACACCAGAGAAGAGTAGTTCAAAGATAGTCAAAAAGGTAAAAATCAGGTGAATTTTTCTGTTTTCACAGTTTCTGTCTGTGATGAAC
Organism: Stegastes partitus; assembly: GCF_000690725.1. Taxonomy (NCBI): domain Eukaryota; kingdom Metazoa; phylum Chordata; class Actinopteri; family Pomacentridae; genus Stegastes; species Stegastes partitus. The sequence goes on from NW_007577781.1 coordinate 1,181,272, forward strand.
AATGTAATTTTGGCAAATCTTTTTTTAGATAACATTGATGTCTTATAACATTTTTATTTTATTTTATTTTATTTTTTCATTTAAGGTAATACCATGGGATTATGCACACATGCCACTTCGGTCACCTTTGTGTCCTTTTACATGACATTCAATGCTGTTCAAAGGACAACATGTAAATTACACTATTTTATTTCATTTTTAACTTCAGTGAAGTTAATAACAAGTTTGTATTTTTCAGGAAATTTTTCTTAAAAATCTCTCAGACACTTGGGTAACACCTGACTTCCCGTGTTCTTGTGTCGTTTGTGTATGTCATTATAGTGTTTTTTTCAGTCCATTCCTGTCGCTTTCTATCCCTCATATATTCTAATATAAAAGAGCTTGACCCAATTTAGACTTCTTAAATGAAATATTCATTTCCCCTTCCAAATTCACGATTAACACTTCTCTTCACCCTAGAGAACTCATTATAAAAATAAACTCTTTCTGTGTATCTTTTTTTTTCTCCTTTGAGTCTTTTTTTTTTCCCCCAAAATTTTCTTTATAGTCATCTTAGTTTAACCAACTTCCTTTTACATTATGTCCTTATATTTTATCATATTTTAATGAATTCTTCTATTCACTTTATTCTTAACTTCAGTGTTTTTGCTTGAGAACTACACAGCAGCCGGGCGATAAAATATTCATGCTCATTAAGCTTATCAGTCCTTATGGTTTTGCTTAGTTTGTTCATAATTGTGCGCTCACTTTGTTCCCACATGGACTTCAAACTGCATAAAATAGGTTGAAGACACATCATTTACAGTACACAGTAATTTTAGCAAATGCTGAACACGTTGGAAGGAAAACATTGTGTTCCTTTCGGGCCAATAAACTGGTAAGAAGTGTTTTCATTAATACAAATTGCATATACCATTTTCTAATGCAAATATTACCATGTTCACTTTGATGAACTACCAAACCAAAGCAAATTTAGGTCTCCGCAATTGATGTTAAACAGTTACAGCCTCGCAAGGGTTATATTAAATCGAGATACTTGTTGTTGCTATAAAAAAAAATAGTGGAAAACACACAATTTGGAGCAATGGATGCATCCAAAAACACTAGTAAGACTTTGCAGGATAGCGGCGAAGTCAAACAAGCGTGTAGGTTATCCTTTATGAATACTTTCTCCTTGTGATACGATGCAAACCAGCGCACATGTGTGGGTACATGTGGGTGTTTGCTTGTGTGAATGAGACAGAAGGACACAGTATTGTGAAGCAGAATGCATTTGGCAGATTTGCTCTCAGCGGGGACTTGAACCTGACTGCTGTACCTCTTAAGCTCTGCAGGCTATTTTATTTTTTTCTAGAAAATGTCCACCTGAAAAAAAAAAAAAAAGAAATCCCCCCACATAAGTCAGAAACAGCTCCACAACCGCGAGGCCGAAATGATCAACCTTGTGTTCTATACGGATGGGACACATCTGGAAGATTGTTGAAATACAAGCAGGTCTCTTTGTCTGTATCACCAGGACAGAGTTACAGAAGGAGAGCTCCAGCAAAATGCACTTCTTCCTAATAAACCTGTAAAATAGAGAGTGAATAACAGCCCTATAGCAATGTGTTAATGCACACTGATGCTACTACTTTAGAAAATGTGATGCAACAGAAAAAATAACAACTGCTTCAAACCTGTTATAGCTAAGAGTGGGCGATACGGTAAAAATATCATATCACGATTTTTTTTATTATAAAATCACGATTTTGATTTTATCACGATCTTACATGTAGTTTTTAGACTACGTGCGGCTGGACCACAGATCACTCGTTGTTGCGAAAACCTGGACGTTCTGAACTTTGCATTCAATCTTTTCCCGGCATTCAGAGTAGAGACATGGAATGGCAGTGTTGGAGAAGTATGTTTCCATGTATTTATGCCTTATAGTGATGTTATATTACTTAGCTTATTTTTTGTGTGTTGTATTGTTGTAAACCTTGTTGCTGCCCTCTTGACCAGGGCTCCCTTGTAAAAGAGATGTCAATCTCAATGGGACTCCCCTGGTTAAATAAAGGTGAAATAAAAATAAAAAATGTTTGGCTGGGCAGCTCGTAGCGCGGGTCAACTACTTTGAGCAGGCATTTGAACCCCTCATTTTCTACTGTCTTGAACGGAACCATATCTTTTGCAAGATAAAAAGTAACTGCTTCTGTTACCTCTTTCTCATATAGAGTGCCTTTATCAAATGCCTGTGGTAACGTTGTCTGTTTGGGTCCAGCTGCTGCCTCTGGCTGCGGTTCTGGGTGCTTTCTCTTCAAGTGATTGAACAAGTTAGTCGTGTTGCCATCCGACGTGTGAACCGTCTCTGTGCAAACTACCTATGTTTGTGTTTTGCCATTTGGGGAAAAGCCACAACAATTCCATATAGTGGTAGTGGAGTTTTTCTTAGCAACCAACTCCTCCGTTTGGCTTTCAGCCATGGCTCTCCATGCGGCTACCGCTACACACACAAACAAGGAGGCAGGTGAGAAGTTGCGTCACAGTTCGCTATGATTGGTCGCTCAGGTTGACGACGTAATACGTCTGGTGTGTTGGTGCATCGGCATAGAACTGCAATTTATAGAATGTGACCTAAACAATCCGTATGATCTCCTCACTTGTGCAGATCGTCTACACGTTCTAATCCTTCACGATCTAATATTGTCATATCGTGCACCCCTAGTTATCGTTATTTTAGTCATTGAATGCACCACTTCACTTTAATAGGCTGTGGACTGGTCCCAGTGCAGAGACATGCAGGCTGGAAATGGTAAATTAAGAAAAAATGTGTATGTGTGTTTCTTTGTCTCTGTATAATGAAGTAAGCACATTTGTAGCGATGATGTAGATGAATAGGGGGTTTTTTTTGGTGCAGAAATGGAAACACACTTCAGCCTCTTCTTTATGCTTCTGCTGGGGGAGTGTACGGCAGTCTGGATGACAAAGTGAAATAAATGGTGTCATTTTATCAACATCAAACACTTCTATTCCTCTAAGAGTGTGAAAAATACTGCAGCAAAGAAAATCTACTGTAAATGAAAAAAACTGGCTTGTACAGCGTGGTGTTATGGAAGACTTAGTTGTACTGTACAACAACCCTTTCCTTCCCGGAGGCTGTATCTTTTATTAATACCGAACCAGCAACAGTTTTTTTTTAAAGGTTGCCAAGTGTGGCACGTTCAGTGATTAAATGGGTTTTGGTTCATTTCTGTTACATCAAATTTGGGAGAGTTGCAGTTGAGAAATGGCACAACGTTTTTCATTAACAGTATTTATTGACTAAATGTTAGAAAGTTGTCACTAATGTTCTAATTTGTGGTTCGGATTAGAAGTTAACAAAAGGAACCTGTGAATCCCAATATTTCTTACTGACTGATTTCTCTTTCACGCTTTTCCTTTTGTGTGAGTAACATTAGATTTTCAAGGAAAAGATACCTGGAGACAATGAACAGCATACATGGCAACTTATAGGAATGTCTGGAAAATATAAGGGTTTTTCTTGATTGACATTGCTTACAGACATTTACACCATTGCCTATAAATTTGGAATAAAATATATTTTTTTACCTTCTCATCGATTGATTGTGACAATGTGATTTATTCTTGATAGATAAAGTGCATATCTTCTCAAAACATACAATACATATCAGTAAAAATTAAACCACAATTAAATTTTACAAACTGTGTATTCAGTCTTAAACTAAATTGGGGTTATTGAACAATAGGATTAAGGTTTTTGTTTCAATTTTTCAACCTTGGTTCCTTTAAAAGGAAACACATATTTGAGGGGATTTCATGCATAAGAATGTCCAATATTACTCTTTCCAGTGTCCCTCAATCACTAATATAGAGTCTGGCCACCCCTGACACAGATCAATGCATTAATACATGGTGGCAGACTGTCCACCAGCTGGTTGATGGTGTCAATGGGCAGGACGTCCCACTACAGTTTTACTGCCTGTTTCACATCATGGCCAGGGGACTACAGATGAAAACTAGCCTTACGGCTAATTCTGGCTTTTTTAACCATGTGTAATCATGTGTTTTATGAAATTGCGCTGTCCCCTTTTAAATAAACTATTCTAATCTAATCTTCAGTCAGATCCTGAAGTCCGAATTTGTTTCACCTGGTAACTGGGACTCAGTATGTAATCATTGCACCTGGTCAGAAGTGATTACTGATGTGTAGAAATAGAAATAAAAAGAGGAATGTGTTTGAAATCAAAAAATATTCTAACTTGAAGGGCAACAGTGTATATACAAAGTTCAGTCAAGTGGTCACGACAGCCAACACTAGATTGTGCTGTTTTTAACTCGAGCCCTTGCTGAGTTTTTCATGGCATCGGATCATCTGTGGTTTATTCTGCCTCTGATGTCTACAATAAATGTTTCTTTACACACCATATGCTGCCACCGTTATGCCTTACGTATTCCTCTTTTTTATCGTATGATGACACAGTGAAGCATCACCCTTTGTCGATGTCTTTAATAAAGTGTTAATAGCTACTGCATTTATTTTTATTCATTGATCATACAGATTTTCTATGACTTTTATGTGTGTCCCAATAGGCGACACAGGTTTATATCAGAAAAGCAGGTATCAAAAATGAATGATTAAAGTCGTAGCAGGCTCGTCTTTGTTACAATTCAGGTCTTTCCACTGACCTTAAATGCAGTTGCAATTTCCATCTTAAAGCACCGTAAGGCTCGCGTTCTTCAGCGGCTTCTTGTTTGTGATTTTTATCAAAAGACTGCCGCGTTTCAAAGGGGAATCATAGTCTCTCGCTAGACTGTAACAAAGGTTAAACCAACTACAAATGCTTTCTTTTATGCATCCGTCTCGTGCTCCCAGCAAAAACACGAATGACCAGCAGACAAACACAAAGCCTGCTCACTTTAAAAGAGCAGAAGATCAGCCGACTGCCCTGCAGCTGTAGGCTACTAATGGCTGTAAAGAATGCTTATTACTTACCAGCCATACATTAAACATGCTCCAGACATGTGCATTTAAGCACTGCTGCTGGATATATAGCATTACAGCATGGAATTTCACAGGGTGTATTGATGAAGTCTACCATAAGTAAATTGACCTGAATCAGTTGAAGTCTGTCTGATGCCACGTCATGGCAGACACAAGAGTGACTGGATATGTGATATATGGAGCAACATAAATATTCACGTTCAAGGACGTGCTACAAAAATCATAGCAGTTGCTTGTTTTGTATAGTAACTCTTTTAACTTAGCTAATGATATACATATAAATAAAGATCAGAAGCAGTAGTAAACTGAAAACAGCTGCCAAGACCCCAGAGGTCTAATATTGCATTCTGACTCATACTAGAGGCGTCTGAGAATCAAATGGAAGCTTTTTTTTTTTTTTTTTTGTGAGATGAAATGTCAACAAACACCCAACAAAGCTTTCCATTAGGAGTTTCCTGCCCCACTAGCATCCAAGCACCACTGCACTTTGTGCTAAACGTTAACATTCGGACGGGTATTGGGTAATAAAGCAAAAACTAGAAAATATTTTGGCCAGGTGATAAAAAGTCTAACAGTAATGTTATCACAATGCTTACTGTGTGGAATATGAATATCTGTACCAAGTCCCATGACAATCCATCCCGTGGTTTATTATTATGAATATAAAATCTGCCACATGATACGATACGATATGATATGATACGATACGATACGATGCGATTCGATACAATACGATACGAGACCATAATTCTTTATTGATCCCCATAGAGGAAATTTTAGATTGAAACCTCAACAGAAGATTCGTCAATAACGTCTATACCAAACGTTGCATACAGTGTAGTAGAGATATTCCGCAGAATTAGTAAATGAAATCAGAGGGTTCACAAAGAAATCAGCATCCACCAGTAGGGGACTATAAACGTCCATCTTACTATGGATAGAAGTGGTGGATCAACCAACCAATCAAGCACTGAGGGGTTGACGATCTGTACAAGAGTCATTGCTCTGCACATACTCTTCTGTCAGCGCTGGGCCATAGGTTACATGATGTAATGCAATTGAAATAACTTCATTGAAGATTTTATTCCCAGCGCATGATGTATGCACCACTCTGCAGTCCAAACCACAGGCACCAGCCGGCCTTGATCTCTCATAAAACAATGAGACGAGAAACCGTTTTCCATCGGATACTCTTCAGCGGCTCTGATGTATGTTCTTGCATGCATTTTGAGGGATAGCGATAGTAATGTTGGGGCCGTAGAAATTGTCTTGTGAACATAATATTGTCTGATAGCCGGTGATGGATGCACTCGGGTGTGTTTTGAAAAATAGTGCTGCGATGTGATGTTGCAGAAATAGCGTTGTAGACCAGATATTACACAGCACCACCATGAATCAGGCACTTAAAGTATCACACCACCAAGATCTCCTGTTACACATCTTCCTCTCTCTTCCGCCTTTTTTTTTTTTCTTTTTTGCTTCCACTGCTTCTCTCCCGTTCCCAGTCAGACACATAATGCCTGTGAGTGCATTTATAACAAAAATCAATACCCACATGCTGCATATACATCTTGATATACATCCAGTGTATACGTCTGTGTGTTGGCATTAAACATGCGTACACGTTTGGTTGTAAGGGTTTAAGCTCACGTGTGTGCTCTCATTCCACTCCTATCAGACTGACCTTGACACTGATCGTCTCGAATTCCTGGCAGCTCATGTACTCCTATAAATCACTCGGCTGGCTGTATCTGCCTTTGATTGGTTTGATTTCAACCATTAAATCCAATTGAGTCATGAAGGAGGGATTGGGATGGAGGGCAGGAGGCAGCCTAAAGAAGGATTTCTCAGCCTTGGCGCAATGAAAACATGCATTTGTAAAATGAATTTCGGTTCAGTGTGAGTGAAATGGGTGAAGTGAAACTGACTGCTTGCTAGCCTTTTTTTATTTTTTTATTTTTTTTGAGCAGCAATTGCTCACTGTAGGTTAATAATAGGAGCTAGGCAGGAGAGATGTTCTACATTTAGAGGGAAGCGCCATTGTTATTTACAGCAAAGCGAAAAGCAACAAAGGTGTATGGGATGGTTTGTATTTACCTGCTCCATTCAGTACAATATCTCATTGTTTATCTTAGCTGCAACGGTAGCAAATAACTTCCAAAGTATTGCAAACTTAGACAATTTAGGAGCTTTCAAAACTCTGTCAGCAACTAAAGGATCCTGTTTTTGTGAATAGTGTAGACATTGTAGATGCATCTTAGACTGCTATGAAGGCAGCTTAAAGATAATAA